>NC_092711.1:3213216-3443657 GCF_047496885.1 Scyliorhinus torazame | reverse complement strand
ACGATCGCGATGACCTGTACGCTGAACAGGTAATGTCCGACGTCAGGTCCATCCCGTCAGGGAAGGGTCAGTGTGTAACGGTCAGCAGTCAGACCCCTGTCAGTGTCCTCAGGGTCAGGGGGAAGGGTCAGTGTGTAACGGTCAGCAGTCAGACCCCTGTCCTGAAAGATGTGCACGTTAGGTGGATTGGCCGCGATAAATTGCCCTTAGTGTCCAAAAAGATTAGAAGGGGTCACGGATGGGGGTGACGGGGGTGAGGGGTGGGGATGAGGGGGTGGGGGTAACGGGGGTGAGGGTGACGTGTGGGGTGTGTGGGTGAGGGGGGTCGGTGTGAGGGGTGACGGGGGTGAGGGGTGGGGATGAGGGGGTGGGGGTAACGGGGGTGACGGGTGGGGGTGAGGGGGGTCGGTGTGAGGGGTGACGGGGGTGAGGGGTGGTGATGAGGGGACGGGGGTGGGGGTGAGTGTGATGGGTGGGGGTGACGGGGTTGGGGGTGAGGGGGGTCGGTGACGGGTGGGGGTGTGAGGGTGACGGGGTTGGGGCTGACGGGTGGGGGTGACGGGGATGGGGGTGACGGGGGTGGGGTGACGGGTGGGGGTGACGGGGGTGGGGTGAGGGGGGTCGGTGTGAGGGGTTACGGGGGGTGGGGGTGAGGGGGGTCGGTGACGGGTGGGGGTGACGGGGGTGAGGGGGGTCGGTGTGAGGGGTGACGGGGGTGGGGGTAACGGGGGTGACGGGGGTGAGGGGTGGGGCTGACGGGGGTGGGGGTGAGGGGGGTCGGTGTGAGGGGTGACGGGGGTGGGGATGAGGGGGTGGGGATGAGGGGGTGGGGATGAGGGGGTGGGGGGTGACGGGTGGGGGTGACGGGTGGGGGTGACGGGGGTGGGGTGTGGGGGTGAGGGGGGTCGGTGTGAGGGGTTACGGGGTGGGGGTGAGGGGGGTCGGTGACGGGTGGGGGTGACGGGGGTGAGGGGGGTCGGTGTGAGGGGTGACGGGGGTGGGGGTAACGGGGGTGGGGGTGACGGGGGTGAGGGGTGGGGCTGACGGGGGTGGGGGTGAGGGGTGACGGGGTGGGGATGAGGGGGTGGGGGTAACGGGGGTGGGCGTGACGGGGGTGAGGGGTGGGGCTGACGGGGGTGGGGGTGAGGGGGGTCGGTGTGAGGGGTGGGGATGAGGGGGTGGGGGTAACGGGGGTGAGGGGTGGGGCTGACGGGGGTGGGGGTGAGGGGGGTCGGTGTGAGGGGTGACGGGGTGGGGATGAGGGGGTGACGGGGGTGAGGGTTGGGGCTGACGGGGTGGGGGTGAGGGGGGTCGGTGTGAGGGGTGACGGGGGTGGGGTGGCGGGGGTGAGGGGTGGGGCTGACGGGGGTAACGGGTTCGGACCCTCACTCTGTTTCTGGTTGCAGTTGGAGAGGGAGATGCGACACAAACTGAAAACTGCGTTTAAGAATTTCATTGAGAAAGTGGAAGCTCTGACCAAGGAGGAGCTGGAGTTCGAGGTTCCATTCCGGGACCTGGGGTGAGTCCGACTGTCTGATCCCGACTCCCTCTCCCCGATATCCACCCGGAGACTCCCTCTCCCCGATATCCACCCGGAGACTCCCTATCCCCGATATCCACCCGGAGACTCCCTCCCCCGAAATCCACCCGGAGACTCCCTCTCCCCGATATCCCACCCGGAGACTCCCTCTCCCCGATATCCCACCCGGAGACTCCCTATCCCCGATATCCACCCGGAGACTCCCTCTCCCCGATATCCACCCGGAGTCTCCCTCTCCCCGATATCCACCCGGAGACTCCCTCTCCCCGATATCCACCCGGAGACTCCCTCTCCCCGATATCCACCCGGAGACTCCCTCTCCCCGATATCCACCCGGAGACTCCCTCTCCCCGATATCCACCCGGAGACTCCCTCTCCCCGATATCCACCCGGAGACTCCCTCTCCCCGAAATCCACCCGGAGACTCCCTCGCCCCGATATCCCACCCGGAGACTCCCTCTCCCGATATCCCACCCGGAGACTCCCTATCCCCGATATCCACCCGGAGACTCCCTCTCCCCGATATCCACCCGGAGACTCCCTATCCCCGATATCCACCCGGAGACTCCCTATCCCCGATATCCCACCCGGAGACTCCCTATCCCCGATATCCACCCGGAGACTCCCTATCCCCGATATCCACCCGGAGACTCCCTATCCCCGATATCCACCCGGAGACTCCCTATCCCCGATATCCACCCGGAGACTCCCTCTCCCCGATATCCCACCCGGAGACTCCCTATCCCCGATATCCACTCGGAGATTCCCTATCCCCGATATCCCACCCGGAGACTCCCTCTCCCCGATATCCACCCGGAGACTCCCTCTCCCCGATATCCACCCGGAGACTCCCTATCCCCGATATCCCACCCGGAGACTCCCTATCCCCGATATCCCACCCGGAGACTCCCTCTCCCCGATATCCCACCCGGAGACTCCCTCTCCCCGATATCCCACCCGGAGACTCCCTCTCCCCGATATCCACCCGGAGACTCCCTCTCCCCGATATCCCACCCGGAGCTCTGACCAAGGAGGAGCTGGAGTTCGAGGTTCCATTCCGGGACCTGGGGTGAGTCCAACTGTCTGATCCCGACTCCCTCTCCCCGATATCCCACCCGGAGACTCCCTCTCCCCGATATCCCACCCGGAGACTCCCTCTCCCCGATATCCACCCGGAGACTCCCTCTCCCCGATATCCACCCGGAGACTCCCTCTCCCCGATATCCACCCGGAGACTCCCTCTCCCCGATATCCCACCCGGAGACTCCCTATACCCGATATCCCACCCGGAGACTCCCTCTCCCCGATATCCCACCCGGAGCCTCCCTCTCCCCGATATCCACCCGGAGACTCCCTCTCCCCGATATCCCACCCGGAGACTCCCTCTCCCCGATATCCACCCGGAGACTCCCTCTCCCCGATATCCACCCGGAGACTCCCTCTCCCCGATATCCACCCGGAGACTCCCTATCCCCGATATCCCACTCGGAGACTCCCTCTCCCCAATATCCCACCCGGAGACTCCCTCTCCCCAATATCCCACCCGGAGACTCCCTATCCCCGATATCCACCCGGAGACTCCCTCTCCCCGATATCCACCCGGAGACTCCCTATCCCCGATATCCCACTCGGAGACTCCCTCTCCCCAATATCCCACCCGGAGACTCCCTATCCCCGATATCCACCCGGAGACTCCCTCTCCCCGATATCCACCCGGAGACTCCCTATCCCCGATATCCACCCGGAGACTCCCTCTCCCCGAAATCCACCCGGAGACTCCCTCTCCCCGATATCCCACCCAGAGACTCCCTCTCCCCGATATCCCACCCGGAGACTCCCTATCCCCGATATCCACCCGGAGACTCCCTCACCCCGATATCCACCCGGAGACTCCCTATCCCCGATATCCACCCGGAGACTCCCTCTCCCCGATATCCACCCGGAGACTCCCTATCCCCGATATCCCACCCGGAGACTCCCTCTCCCCGATATCCACCCGGAGACTCCCTCTCCCCGATATCCCACCCGGAGCTCTGACCAAGGAGGAGCTGGAGTTCGAGGTTCCATTCCGGGACCTGGGGTGAGTCCAACTGTCTGATCCCGACTCCCTCTCCCCGATATCCACCCGGAGACTCCCTCTCCCCGATATCCACCCGGAGACTCCCTCTCCCCGATATCCACCCGGAGACTCCCTATCCCCGATATCCCACTCGGAGACTCCCTCTCCCCGATATCCCACCCGGAGACTCCCTCTCCCCAATATCCCACCCGGAGACTCCCTATCCCCGATATCCACCCGGAGACTCCCTCTCCCCGATATCCCACCCGGAGACTCCCTATCTCCGATATCCCACCCGGAGACTCCCTCTCCCCGATATCCCACCCGGAGACTCCCTCTCCCCGATATCCACCCGGAGACTCTCTCTCCCCGATATCCCACCCGGAGACTCCCTCTCCCCGATATCCACCCGGAGACTCCCTCTCCCCGATATCCACCCGGAGACTCCCTCTCCCCGATATCCACCCGGAGACTCCCTATCCCCGATATCCCACTCGGAGACTCCCTCTCCCCAATATCCCACCCGAAGACTCCCTCTCACCAATATCCCACCCGGAGACTCCCTATCCCCGATATCCACCCGGAGACTCCCTCTCCCCGATATCCAGCCGGAGACTCCCTATCCCCGATATCCCACTCGGAGACTCCCTCTCCCCAATATCCCACCCGGAGACTCCCTATCCCCGATATCCACCCGGAGACTCCCTCTCCCCGATATCCACCCGGAGACTCCCTATCCCCGATATCCACCCGGAGACTCCCTCTCCCCGAAATCCACCCGGAGACTCCCTCTCCCCGATATCCCACCCAGAGACTCCCTCTCCCCGATATCCCACCCGGAGACTCCCTATCCCCGATATCCACCCGGAGACTCCCTCACCCCGATATCCACCCGGAGACTCCCTATCCCCGATATCCACCCGGAGACTCCCTCTCCCCGAAATCCACCCGGAGACTCCCTCTCCCCGATATCCCACCCGGAGACTCCCTCTCCCCGATATCCCACCCGGAGACTCCCTATCCCCGATATCCACCCGGAGACTCCCTCTCCCCGATATCCACCCGGAGACTCCCTATCCCCGATATCCACCCGGAGACTCCCTCTCCCCGATATCCACCCGGAGACTCCCTATCCCCGATATCCCACCCGGAGACTCCCTATCCCCAATATCCACCCGGAGACTCCCTATCCCCGATATCCACCCGGAGACTCCCTATCCCCGATATCCACCCGGAGACTCCCTCTCCCCGATATCCACCCGGAGACTCCCTATCCCCGATATCCCACCCGGAGACTCCCTATCCCCGATATCCACCCGGAGACTCCCTATCCCCGATATCCCACCCGGAGACTCCCTCTCCCCGATATCCACCCGGAGACTCCCTCTCCCCGATATCCACCCGGAGACTCCCTATCCCCGATATCCCACCCGGAGACTCCCTCTCCCCGATATCCCACCCGGAGACTCCCTCTCCCCGATATCCCACCCGGAGACTCCCTCTCCCCGATATCCCACCCGGAGACTCCCTCTCCCCGATATCCACCCGGAGACTCCCTCTCCCCGATATCCCACCCGGAGCTCTGACCAAGGAGGAGCTGGAGTTCGAGGTTCCATTCCGGGACCTGGGGTGAGTCCAACTGTCTGATCCCGACTCCCTCTCCCCGATATCCACCCGGAGTCTCCCTCTCCCCGATATCCCACCCGGAGACTCCCTCTCCCCGATATCCACCTGGAGACTCCCTCTCCCCGATATCCACCCGGAGACTCCCTCTCCCCGATATCCCACCCGGAGACTCCCTATCCCCGATATCCCACCCGGAGACTCCCTCTCCCCGATATCCACCCGGAGACTCCCTCTCCCCGATATCCACCCGGAGACTCCCTCTCCCCGATATCCCACCCGGAGACTCCCTCTCCCCGATATCCACCCGGAGACTCCCTATCCCCGATATCCACCCGGAGACTCCCTCTCCCCGATATCCACCCGGAGACTCCCTATCCCCGATATCCCACTCGGAGACTCCCTCTCCCCAATATCCCACCCGGAGACTCCCTCTCCCCAATATCCCACCCGGAGACTCCCTATCCCCGATATCCACCCGGAGACTCCCTCTCCCCGATATCCACCCGGAGACTCCCTATCCCCGATATCCCACTCGGAGACTCCCTCTCCCCAATATCCCACCCGGAGACTCCCTATCCCCGATATCCCACCCGGAGACTCCCTCTCCCCGATATCCACCCGGAGACTCCCTCTCCCCGATATCCACCCGGAGACTCCCTATCCCCGATATCCCACTCGGAGACTCCCTATCCCCGATATCCCACTCGGAGACTCCCTCTCCCCAATATCCCACCCGGAGACTCCCTCTCCCCGATATCCCACTCGGAGACTCCGTCTCCCCAATATCCCACCCGGAGACTCCCTCTGCCCGATATCCCACCCGGAGTCTCCCTATCCCCGATATCCCACCCGGAGACTCCCTCTCCCCGATATCCCACCCGGAGTCTCCCTATCCCCGATATCCCACCCGGAGACTCCCTCTCCCCGATATCCACCCGGAGACTCCCTCTCCCCGATATCCACCCGGAGACTCCCTATCCCCGATATCCCACCCGGAGACTCCCTATCCCCGATATCCCACCCGGAGACTCCCTCTCCCCGATATCCCACCCGGAGACTCCCTCTCCCCGATATCCCACCCGGAGACTCCCTCTCCCCGATATCCCACCCGGAGACTCCCTCTCCCCGATATCCCACCCGGAGACTCCCTCTCCCCGATATCCCACTCGGAGACTCCCTCTCCCCGATATCCACCCGGAGACTCCCTCTCCCCGATATCCCACCCGGAGACTCCCTCTCCCCTATATCCACCCGGAGACTCCCTCTCCCCGAAATCCACCCGGAGATTCCCTATCCCCGATATCCCACCCGGAGACTCCCTCTCCCCGATATCCACCCGGAGACTCCCTCTCCCCGAAATCTACCCGGAGACTCCCTATCCCCGATATCCACCCGGAGACTCCCTCTCCCCGATATCCCACCCGGAGACTCCCTCTCCCCGATATCCCACCCGGAGACTCCCTCTCCCCGATATCCCACCCGGAGACTCCCTCTCCCCGATATCCCACCCGGAGACTCCCTCTCCCCGATATCCCACCCGGAGACTCCCTCTCCCCGATATCCACCCGGAGACTCCCTCTCCCCGATATCCACCCGGAGACTCCCTCTCCCCGATATCCACCCGGAGACTCCCTCTCCCCGATATCCCACCCGGAGACTCCCTATCCCCAATATCCCACCCGGAGACTCCCTCTCCCCGATATCCCACTCGGAGACTCCCTCTCCCCAATATCCACCCGGAGACTCCCTCTCCCCGATATCCACCCGGAGACTCCCTCTCCCCGATATCCACCCGGAGACTCCCTCTCCCCAATATCCCACCCGGAGACTCCCTATCCCCGATATCCCACCCGGAGACTCCCTCTCCCCGATATCCCACTCGGAGACTCCCTCTCCCCAATATCCACCCGGAGACTCCCTCTCCCCGATAGCCATCCGGAGACTCCCTATCCCCGATATCCACCCGGAGACTCCCTCTCCCCGATATCCCACCCGGAGACTCCCTATCCCCGATATCCCACCCGGAGACTCCCTCTCCCCGATATCCCACCCGGAGACTCCCTCTCCCCGATATCCCACCCGGAGACTCCCTATCCCCGATATCCCACCCGGAGACTCCCTCTCCCCGATATCCCACCCGGAGACTCCCTATCCCCGATATCCCACCCGGAGCTCTGACCGAGGAGGAGCTGGAGTTCGAGGTTCCATTCCGGGACCTGGGGTGAGTCCAACTGTCTGATCCCGACTCCCTCTCCCCGATATCCACCCGGAGACTCCCTATCCCCGATATCCACCCGGAGACTCCCTCTCCCCGATATCCCACCCGGAGACTCCCTCTCCCCGATATCCCACCCGGAGACTCCCTCTCCCCGATATCCACCCGGAGACTCCCTATCCCCGATATCCCACCCGGAGACTCCCTCTCCCCGATATCCACCCGGAGACTCCCTATCCCCGATATCCCACCCGGAGACTCCCTCTCCCCGATATCCACCCGGAGACTCCCTCTCCCCGATATCCCACCCGGAGACTCCCTCTCCCCGATATCCACCCGGAGACTCCCTATCCCCGATATCCCACCCGGAGACTCCCTATCCCCGATATCCCACCCGGAGACTCCCTCTCCCCAATATCCACCCGGAGACGCCCTCTCCCCGATATCCACCCGGAGTCTCCCTCTCCCCGATATCCACCCGGAGACTCCCTCTCCCCGATATCCACCCGGAGACTCCCTCTCCCCGATATCCCACCCGGAGACTCCCTATCCCCGATTTCCACCCGGAGACTCCCTCTCCCCGATATCCACCCGGAGTCTCCCTCTCCCCGATATCCACCCGGAGACTCCCTCTCCCCGATATCCACCCGGAGACTCCCTATCCCCGATATCCACCCGGAGACTCCCTCTCCCCGATATCCACCCGGAGACTCCCTCTCCCCGATATCCACCCGGAGACTCGCTATCCCCGATATCCACCCGGAGACTCCCTATCCCCGATATCCCACGCGGAGACTCCCTATCCCCGATATCCACCCGGAGACTCCCTCTCCCCGATATCCACCCGGAGACTCCCTCTCCCCGATGTCCCACCCGGAGAGTCCCTCTCCCCGATATCCACCCGGAGACTCCCTATCCCCGATATCCCACCCGGAGACTCCCTCTCCCCGATATCCACCCGGAGACGCCCTCTCCCCGATATGCACCCGGAGTCTCTCTCTCCCCGATATCCACCCGGAGACTCCCTCTCCCCGATATCCACCCGGAGACTCCCTCTCCCCGATATCCCACCCGGAGACTCCCTATCCCCGATATCCACCCGGAGACGCCCTCTCCCCGATATCCACCCGGAGTCTCCCTCTCCCCGATATCCACCCGGAGTCTCCCTCTCCCCGATATCCACCCGGAGACTCCCTATCCCCGATATCCACCCGGAGACTCCCTCTCCCCGATATCCCACCCGGAGACTCCCTCTCCCCGATATCCACCCGGAGACTCCCTATACCCGATATCCCACCCGGAGCTCTGACCAAGGAGGAGCTGGAGTTCGAGGTTCCATTCCGGGACCTGGGGTGAGTCCGACTGTCTGATCCCGACTCCCTCTCCCCGATATCCACCCGGAGACTCCCTCTCCCCGATATCCACCCGGAGACTCCCTCTCCCCGATATCCCACCCGGAGACTCCCTATCCCCGATATCCACCCGGAGACTCCCTATCCCCGATATCCACCCGGATACTCCCTCTCCCCGATATCCACCCGGAGACTCCCTCTCCCCGATATCCTCCCGGAGACTCCCTATCCCCGATATCCACCCGGAGACTCCCTATCCCCGATATCCCACCCGGAGACTCCCTATCCCCGATATCCACCAGGAGACTCCCTCTCCCCGATATCCACCCGGAGACTCCCTCTCCCCGATATCCCACCCGGAGACTCCCTCTCCCCGAAATCCACCCGGAGACTCCCTATCCCCGATATCCACCCGGAGACTCCCTCTCCCCGATATCCACCCGGAGACTCCCTCTCCCCGATATCCCACCCGGAGACTCCCTCCCCGATATCCACCCGGAGACTCCCTCTCCCCGAAATCCACCCGGAGACTCCCTCTCCCCGATATCCACCCGGAGAATCCCTCTCCCCGATACCCACCCGGAGACTCCCTATCCCCGATATCCCACCCGGAGACTCCCTCTCCCCCATATCCACCCGGAGACTCCCTATCCCCGATATCCCACCCGGAGACTCCCTATCCCCGATATCCCACCCGGAGACTCCCTATCTTCGATATCCCACCCGGAGACTCCCTATCCCCGATATCCCACCCTGAGACTCCCTCTCCCCGATATCCACCCGGAGACTCCCTATCCCCGATATCCCACCCGGAGACTCCCTCTCCCCGATATCCACCCGGAGACTCCCTCTCCCCGATATCCCACCCGGAGACTCCCTATCCCCGATATCCACCCGGAGACTCCCTATCCCCGATATCCACCCGGAGACTCCCTCTCCCCGATATCCACCCGGAGACTCCCTCTCCCCGATATCCACCCGGAGACACCCTATCCCCGATATCCACCCGGAGACTCCCTATCCCCGATATCCCACCCGGAGACTCCCTATCCCCGGTATCCACCCGGAGACTCCCTCTCCCCGATATCCACCCGGAGACTCCCTCTCCCCGATATCCCACCCGGAGACTCCCTCTCCCCGAAATCCACCCAGAGACTCCCTATCCCCGATATCCACCCGGAGACTCCCTCTCCCCGATATCCACCCGGAGGCTCCCTCTCCCCGAAATCCACCCGGAGACTCCCTCTCCCCGATATCCACCCGGAGACTCCCTCTCCCCGATATCCACCCGGAGACTCCCTATCCCCGATATCCCACCCGGAGACTCCCTCTCCCCGATATCCACCCGGAGACTCCCTATCCCCGATATCCCACCCGGAGACTCCCTCTCCCGGATATCCACCCGGAGACTCCCTATCCCCGATATCCCACCCGGAGACTCCCTCTCCCCGATATCCAGCCGGAGACTCCCTATCCCCGATATCCCACCCGGAGACTCCCTATCCCCGATATCCCACCCGGAGACTCCCTATCCCCGATATCCCACCCGGAGACTCCCTATCCCCGATATCCCACCCGGAGACTCCCTCTCCCCGATATCCACCCCGAGACTCCCTATCCCCGATATCCCACCCGGAGACTCCCTCACCCCGATATCCACCCGGAGACTCCCTCTCCCCGATATCCCACCCGGAGACTCCCTCTCCCCGATATCCACCCGGAGACTCCCTCTCCCCGATATCCACCCGGAGACTCCCTCTCCCCGATATCCACCCGGAGACTCCCTCTCCCCGATATCCACCCGGAGACTCCCTATCCCCGATATCCCACCCGGAGACTCCCTCTCCCCGATATCCACCCGGAGACTCCCTCTCCCCGAAATCCACCCGGAGACTCCCTCTCCCCGATATCCACCCGGAGACTTCCTATCCCCGATATCCACCCGGAGACTCCCTATCCCCGATATCCACCCGGAGACTCCCTCTCCCCGATATCCACCCGGAGACTCCCTCTCCCCGATATCCACCCGGAGACTCCCTCTCCCCGATATCCACCCGGAGACTCCCTATCCCCGATATCCCACCCGGAGACTCCCTATCCCCGATATCCACCCGGAGACTCCCTCTCCCCGATATCCACCCGGAGACTCCCTCTCCCCGATATCCACCCGGAGACTCCCTATCCCCGATATCCACCCGGAGACTCCCTCTCCCCGATATCCCACCCGGAGACTCCCTATCCCCGATATCCACCCGGAGACTCCCTATCCCCGATATCCCACCCGGAGACTCCCTATCCCCGATATCCCACCCGGAGACTCCCTCTCCCCGAAATCCACCCGGGGCTCCCTAACCCCGATATCCCACCCGGAGACTCCATATCCCCGATATCCCACCCGGAGACTCCCTATCCCCGATATCCCACCCGGAGACTCCATATCCCCGATATCCCACCCGGAGACTCCCTATCCCCGATATCCCACCCGGAGACCCTGTCCCCGAAATCCACCCGGAGACTCCCTATCCCCGAAATCCACCGGGAGACTCCCTATCCCCGATATCCCACCCGGAGACTCCCTATCCCCGAAATCCACCCGCAGACTCCCTCTCCCCGATATCCACCCGGAGACTCCCTATCCCCAATATCCCACCCAGAGACTCCCTATCCCCGATATCCACCCGGAGACTCCCTATCCCCGATATCCCACCCGGAGACTACCTAACCCCGATATCCACCCGGAGACTCCCTATCCACATATCCACCCGGAGACTCCCTATCCCCGATATCCACCCGGAGACTCCCTATCCCCGATATCCACCCGGAGACTCCCTGTCCCCGATATCCCACCCGGAGACTCCCTATCCCCGATATCCCACCCGGAGACTCCCTATCCCCGATATCCCACCCGGAGACTCCCTATCCCCGAAATCCACCCGGAGACTCCCTATCCCCGAATTCCACCCGGAGACTCCCCATCCCCGAAATCCACCCGGAGACTCCCTATCCCCGATATCCCACCCGGAGACTCCCTATCCCCGATATCCCACCCGGAGACTCCCTATCCCCGCTATCCCACCCGGCGACTCCCTATCCCCGATATCCACCCGGAGACTCCCTATCCCCGAAACCCACCCGGAGACTCCCTATCCCCGATATCCCACCCTGAGACTCCCTATCCCCGATATCCACCCGGAGACTCCCTATCCCCGAAATCCACCCGGAGACTCCCTATCCCCGATATCCACCCGGAGACTCCCGATCCCCGATATCCACCCGGAGACACCCAATCCCCGAAATCCACCCGGAGACTCCCTATCCCCGATATCCCACCCAGAGACTCCCTATCCCCGATATCCACCTGGAGACTCCCTATCCCCGAAATCCACCCGGAGACTCCCTATCCCCGATATCCCACACAGAGACTCCCTATCCCCGATATCCCACCCAGAGACTCCCTATCCCCGATATCCACCCGGAGACTCCCTATCCCCGATATCCACCCGGAGACTCCCTATCCCCGATATACACCCGGAGACTCCCTATCCCCGATATCCCACCCGGAGACTCCCTATCCCCGATATCCACCCGGAGACTCCCTATCCCCGATATCCACTCGGAGACTCTCTATCCCCGAAATCCACCCGGAGACTCCCTATCCCCGATATCCACCCGGAGACTCCCTATCCCCGATATCCCACCCGGAGACTCCCTATCCCCGAAATCCACCCGGAGACTCCCTATCCCCGATATCCCACCAGGAGACGACCTATCCCCGATATCCCACCAGGAGACTCCCTATCCCCGAAATCCACCCGGAGACTCCCTATCCCCGATATCCACCCGGAGACTCCCTATCCCCGATATCCCACCCGGAGACTCCCTATCCCCGATATCCACCCGGAGACTCCCTCTCCCCGATATCTCACCCGGAGACTCCCTATCCCCGATATCCACCCGGAGACTCCCTATCCCCTGATATCCCACCCGGAGACTCCCTATCCCCGATATCCCACCCGGAGACTCCCTATCCCCGATATCCCACCCGGAGACTCCCTATCCCCGAAATCCACCCGGAGACTCCCTATCCCCGAAATCCACCCGTAGACTCCCTATCCCCGCTATCCCACCCGGTGACTCCCTATCCCCGAAATCCACCCGCAGACTCCCTCTCCCCGATATCCACCCGGAGACTCCCTATACCCGATATCCACCCGGAGACTCCCTATCCCTGAAATCCACCCGGAGACTCCCTATCCCCGATATCCACCCGGAGACTCCCTATCCCCGATATCCACCCGGAGACACCCTATCCCCGAAATCCACCCGGAGACTCCCTATCCCCGATATCCCACCCAGAGACTCCCTATGCCCGATATCCCACCCAGAGACTCCCTATCCCCGATATCCACCAGGAGACTCCCTATCCCCGAAATCCACCCGGAGACTCCCTATCCCCGATATCCACCCGGAGACTCCCTATCCCTGAAATCCACCCGGAGACTCCCTTACCCCGATATCCACCCGGAGACTCCCGATCCCCGATATCCACCCGGAGACACCCTATCCCCGAAATCCACCCGGAGACTCCCTATCCCCGATATCCCACCCAGAGACTCCCTATCCCCGATATCCACCCGGAGACTCCCTATCCCCGAAATCCACCCGGAGACTCCCTATCCCCGATATCCCACACAGAGACTCCCTATCCCCGATATCCCACCCAGAGACTCCCTATCCCCGATATCCACCCGGAGATTCCCTATCCCCGATATCCACCCGGAGACTCCCTATCCCCGATATCCACCCGGAGACTCCCTCTCCCCGATATCCACCCGGAGACTCCCTATCCCCGATATCCCACCCAGAGACTCCCTATCCCCGATATCCACCCGGAGACTCCCTATCCCCGATATCCCACCCGGAGACTCCCTAACCCCGATATCCTCCCGGAGACTCCCTATCCACATATCCACCCGGAGACTCCCTATCCCCGATATCCACCCGGAGACTCCCTCTCCCCGATATCCACCCGGAGACTCCCTCTCCCCGATATCCACCCGGAGACTCCCTCTCCCCGATAGCCACCCGGAGACTCCCTATCCCCGATATCCACCCGGAGACTCCCTCTCCCTGATATCCCACCCGGAGACTCCCTATCCCCGATATCCCACCCGGAGACTCCCTCTCCCCGATGTCCCACCCGGAGACTCCCTATCCCCGATATCCCACCCGGAGCTCTGACCGAGGAGGAGCTGGAGTTCGAGGTTCCATTCCGGGACCTGGGGTGAGTCCAACTGTCTGATCCCGACTCCCTCTCCCCGATATCCACCCGGAGACTCCCTATCCCCGATATCCACCCGGAGACTCCCTCTCCCCGATATCCCACCCGGAGACTCCCTCTCCCCGATATCCCACCCGGAGACTCCCTCTCCCCGATATCCACCCGGAGACTCCCTATCCCCGATATCCCACCCGGAGACTCCCTCTCCCCGATATCCACCCGGAGACTCCCTATCCCCGATATCCCACCCGGAGACTCCCTCTCCCCGATATCCACCCGGAGACTCCCTCTCCCCGATATCCCACCCGGAGACTCCCTCCCCGATATCCACCCGGAGACTCCCTATCCCCGATATCCCACCCGGAGACTCCCTATCCCCGATATCCCACCCGGAGACTCCCTCTCCCCGATATCCACCCGGAGACGCCCTCTCCCCGATATCCACCCGGAGTCTCCCTCTCCCCGATATCCACCCGGAGACTCCCTCTCCCCGATATCCACCCGGAGACTCCCTCTCCCTGATATCGCACCCGGAGACTCCCTCTCCCCGATTTCCACCCGGAGACGCCCTCTCCCCGATATCCACCCGGAGTCTCCCTCTCCCCGATATCCACCCGGAGACTCCCTCTCCCCGATATCCACCCGGAGACTCCCTCTCCCCGATATCCACCCGGAGACTCCCTCTCCCCGATATCCCACCCGGAGACTCCCTCTCCCCGATATCCACCCGGAGACTCCCTATCCCCGATATCCCACCCGGAGCTCTGACCAAGGAGGAGCTGGAGTTCGAGGTTCCATTCCGGGACCTGGGGTGAGTCCGACTGTCTGATCCCGACTCCCTCTCCCCGATATCCACCCGGAGACTCCCTCTCCCCGAAAACCCACCCGGAGACTCCCTATCCCCGATATCCACCCGGAGACTCCCTATCCCCGATATCCACCCGGAGACTCCCTCTCCCCGATATCCACCCGGAGACTCCCTCTCCCCGATATCCACCCGGAGACTCGCTATCCCCGATATCCACCCGGAGACTCCCTATCCCCGATATCCCACCCGGAGACTCCCTATCCCCGATATCCACCCGGAGACTCCCTCTCCCCGATATCCACCCGGAGACTCCCTCTCCCCGATATCCCACCCGGAGACTCCCTATCCCCGATATCCACCCGGAGACTCCCTATCCCCGATATCCACCCGGATACTCCCTCTCCCCGATATCCACCCGGAGACTCCCTCTCCCCGATATCCACCCGGAGACTCCCTATCCCCGATATCCACCCGGAGACTCCCTATCCCCGATATCCCACCCGGAGACTCCCTATCCCCGATATCTACCCGGAGACTCCCTCTCCCCGATATCCACCCGGAGACTCCCTCTCCCCGATATTCCACCCGGAGACTCCCTCTCCCCGAAATCCACCCGGAGACTCCCTATCCCCGATATCCACCCGGAGACTACCTCTCCCCGATATCCACCCGGAGACTCCCTCTCCCCGATATCCCACCCGGAGACTCCCTCTCCCCGATATCCACCCGGAGACTCCCTCTCCCCGAAATCCACCCGGAGACTCCCTCTCCCCGATATCCACCCGGAGAATCCCTCTCCCCGATACCCACCCGGAGACTCCCTATCCCCGATATCCCACCCGGAGACTCCCTCTCCCCCATATCCACCCGGAGACTCCCTATCCCCGATATCCCACCCGGAGACTCCCTATCCCCGATATCCCACCCGGAGACTCCCTATCTTCGATATCCCACCCGGAGACTCCCTATCCCCGATATCCCACCCTGAGACTCCCTCTCCCCGATATCCACCCGGAGACTCCCTATCCCCGATATCCCACCCGGAGACTCCCTCTCCCCGATATCCACCCGGAGACTCCCTCTCCCCGATATCCCACCCGGAGACTCCCTATCCCCGATATCCACCCGGAGACTCCCTATCCCCGATATCCACCCGGAGACTCCCTATCCCCGATATCCACCCGGAGACTCCCTATCCCCGATATCCCACCCGGAGACTCCCTATCCCCGGTATCCACCCGGAGACTCCCTCTCCCCGATATCCTCCCGGAGACTCCCTCTCCCCGATATCCCACCCGGAGACTCCCTCTCCCCGAAATCCACCCAGAGACTCCCTATCCCCGATATCCACCCGGAGACTCCCTCTCCCCGATATCCACCCGGAGACTCCCTCTCCCCGAAATCCACCCGGAGACTCCCTCTCCCCGATATCCACCCGGAGACTCCCTCTCCCCGATATCCACCCGGAGACTCCCTATCCCCGATATCCCACCCGGAGACTCCCTCTCCCCGATATCCACCCGGAGACTCCCTATCCCCGATATCCCACCCGGAGACTCCCTATCCCCGATATCCCACCCGGAGACTCCCTATCCCCGATATCCCACCCGGAGACTCCCTATCCCCGATATCCCACCCGGAGACTCCCTCTCCCCGATATCCACCCGGAGACTCCCTATCCCCGATATCCCACCCGGAGACTCCCTCTCCCCGATATCCACCCGGAGACTCCCTCTCCCCGATATCCCACCCGGAGACTCCCTCTCCCCGATATCCACCCGGAGACTCCCTCTCCCCGATATCCACCCGGAGACTCCCTCTCCCCGATATCCACCCGGAGACTCCCTCTCCCTGATATCCCACCCGGAGACTCCCTCTCCCCGATATCCACCCGGAGACTCCCTATCCCCGATATCCCACCCGGAGACTCCCTCTCCCCGATATCCACCCGGAGACTCCCTCTCCCCGAAATCCACCCGGAGACTCCCTCTCCCCGATATCCACCCGGAGACTCCCTATCCCCGATATCCACCCGGAGACTCCCTATCCCCGATATCCACCCGGAGACTCCCTCTCCCCGATATCCACCCGGAGACTCCCTCTCCCCGATATCCACCCGGAGACTCCCTCTCCCCGATATCCACCCGGAGACTCCCTCTCCCCGATAGCCACCCGGAGACTCCCTATCCCCGATATCCACCCGGAGACTCCCTCTCCCTGATATCCCACCCGGAGACTCCCTATCCCCGATATCCCACCCGGAGACTCCCTCTCCCCGATGTCCCACCCGGAGACTCCCTATCCCCGATATCCCACCCGGAGCTCTGACCGAGGAGGAGCTGGAGTTCGAGGTTCCATTCCGGGACCTGGGGTGAGTCCAACTGTCTGATCCCGACTCCCTCTCCCCGATATCCACCCGGAGACTCCCTATCCCCGATATCCACCCGGAGACTCCCTCTCCCCGATATCCCACCCGGAGACTCCCTCTCCCCGATATCCCACCCGGAGACTCCCTCTCCCCGATATCCACCCGGAGACTCCCTATCCCCGATATCCCACCCGGAGACTCCCTCTCCCCGATATCCACCCGGAGACTCCCTATCCCCGATATCCCACCCGGAGACTCCCTCTCCCCGATATCCACCCGGAGACTCCCTCTCCCCGATATCCCACCCGGAGACTCCCTCCCCGATATCCACCCGGAGACTCCCTATCCCCGATATCCCACCCGGAGACTCCCTATCCCCGATATCCCACCCGGAGACTCCCTCTCCCCGATATCCACCCGGAGACGCCCTCTCCCCGATATCCACCCGGAGTCTCCCTCTCCCCGATATCCACCCGGAGACTCCCTCTCCCCGATATCCACCCGGAGACTCCCTCTCCCCGATATCCCACCCGGAGACTCCCTCTCCCCGATTTCCACCCGGAGACGCCCTCTCCCCGATATCCACCCGGAGTCTCCCTCTCCCCGATATCCACCCGGAGACTCCCTCTCCCCGATATCCACCCGGAGACTCCCTCTCCCCGATATCCACCCGGAGACTCCCTCTCCCCGATATCCCACCCGGAGACTCCCTCTCCCCGATATCCACCCGGAGACTCCCTATCCCCGATATCCCACCCGGAGCTCTGACCAAGGAGGAGCTGGAGTTCGAGGTTCCATTCCGGGACCTGGGGTGAGTCCGACTGTCTGATCCCGACTCCCTCTCCCCGATATCCACCCGGAGACTCCCTCTCCCCGAAAACCCACCCGGAGACTCCCTATCCCCGATATCCACCCGGAGACTCCCTATCCCCGATATCCACCCGGAGACTCCCTCTCCCCGATATCCACCCGGAGACTCCCTCTCCCCGATATCCACCCGGAGACTCGCTATCCCCGATATCCACCCGGAGACTCCCTATCCCCGATATCCCACCCGGAGACTCCCTATCCCCGATATCCACCCGGAGACTCCCTCTCCCCGATATCCACCCGGAGACTCCCTCTCCCCGATGTCCCACCCGGAGCGTCCCTCTCCCCGATATCCACCCGGAGACTCCCTCTCCCCGATATCCACCCGGAGACGCCCTCTCCCCGATATGCACCCGGAGTCTCTCTCTCCCCGATATCCACCCGGAGACTCCCTCTCCCCGATATCCACCCGGAGACTCCCTCTCCCCGATATCCCACCCGGAGACTCCCTATCCCCGATATCCACCCGGAGACTCCCTATCCCCGATATCCACCCGGATACTCCCTCTCCCCGATATCCACCCGGAGACTCCCTCTCCCCGATATCCACCCGGAGACTCCCTATCCCCGATATCCACCCGGAGACTCCCTATCCCCGATATCCCACCCGGAGACTCCCTATCCCCGATATCTACCCGGAGACTCCCTCTCCCCGATATCCACCCGGAGACTCCCTCTCCCCGATATTCCACCCGGAGACTCCCTCTCCCCGAAATCCACCCGGAGACTCCCTATCCCCGATATCCACCCGGAGACTACCTCTCCCCGATATCCACCCGGAGACTCCCTCTCCCCGATATCCCACCCGGAGACTCCCTCTCCCCGATATCCACCCGGAGACTCCCTCTCCCCGATATCCACCCGGAGACTCCCTCTCCCCGAAATCCACCCGGAGACTCCCTCTCCCCGATATCCACCCGGAGAATCCCTCTCCCCGATACCCACCCGGAGACTCCCTATCCCCGATATCCCACCCGGAGACTCCCTCTCCCCCATATCCACCCGGAGACTCCCTATCCCCGATATCCCACCCGGAGACTCCCTATCCCCGATATCCCACCCGGAGACTCCCTATCTTCGATATCCCACCCGGAGACTCCCTATCCCCGATATCCCACCCTGAGACTCCCTCTCCCCGATATCCACCCGGAGACTCCCTATCCCCGATATCCCACCCGGAGACTCCCTCTCCCCGATATCCACCCGGAGACTCCCTCTCCCCGATATCCCACCCGGAGACTCCCTATCCCCGATATCCACCCGGAGACTCCCTATCCCCGATATCCACCCGGAGACTCCCTATCCCCGATATCCACCCGGAGACTCCCTATCCCCGATATCCCACCCGGAGACTCCCTATCCCCGGTATCCACCCGGAGACTCCCTCTCCCCGATATCCTCCCGGAGACTCCCTCTCCCCGATATCCCACCCGGAGACTCCCTCTCCCCGAAATCCACCCAGAGACTCCCTATCCCCGATATCCACCCGGAGACTCCCTCTCCCCGATATCCACCCGGAGACTCCCTCTCCCCGAAATCCACCCGGAGACTCCCTCTCCCCGATATCCACCCGGAGACTCCCTCTCCCCGATATCCACCCGGAGACTCCCTATCCCCGATATCCCACCCGGAGACTCCCTCTCCCCGATATCCACCCGGAGACTCCCTATCCCCGATATCCCACCCGGAGACTCCCTCTCCCCGATATCCAGCCGGAGACTCCCTATCCCCGATATCCCACCCGGAGACTCCCTATCCCCGATATCCCACCCGGAGACTCCCTATCCCCGATATCCCACCCGGAGACTCCCTATCCCCGATATCCCACCCGGAGACTCCCTCTCCCCGATATCCACCCGGAGACTCCCTATCCCCGATATCCCACCCGGAGACTCCCTCTCCCCGATATCCCACCCGGAGACTCCCTCTCCCCGATATCCACCCGGAGACTCCCTCTCCCCGATATCCACCCGGAGACTCCCTCTCCCCGATATCCACCCGGAGACTCCCTCTCCCTGATATCCCACCCGGAGACTCCCTCTCCCCGATATCCACCCGGAGACTCCCTATCCCCGATATCCCACCCGGAGACTCCCTCTCCCCGATATCCACCCGGAGACTCCCTCTCCCCGAAATCCACCCGGAGACTCCCTCTCCCCGATATCCACCCGGAGACTCCCTATCCCCGATATCCACCCGGAGACTCCCTATCCCCGATATCCACCCGGAGACTCCCTCTCCCCGATATCCACCCGGAGACTCCCTCTCCCCGATATCCACCCGGAGACTCCCTCTCCCCGATATCCACCCGGAGACTCCCTATCCCCGATATCCCACCCGGAGACTCCCTATCCCCGATATCCACCCGGAGACTCCCTCTCCCCGATATCCACCCGGAGACTCCCTCTCCCCGATATCCACCCGGAGACTCCCTCTCCCCGATATCCACCCGGAGACTCCCTCTCCCCGATATCCACCCGGAGACTCCCTATCCCCGATATCCCACCCGGAGCTCTGACCAAGGAGGAGCTGGAGTTCGAGGTTCCATTCCGGGACCTGGGGTGAGTCCGACTGTCTGATCCCGACTCCCTCTCCCCGATATCCACCCGGAGACTCCCTCTCCCCGAAAACCCACCCGGAGACTCCCTATCCCCGATATCCACCCGGAGACTCCCTCTCCCCGATATCCACCCGGAGACTCCCTCTCCCCGATATCCACCCGGAGACTCGCTATCCCCGATATCCACCCGGAGACTCCCTATCCCCGATATCCCACCCGGAGACTCCCTATCCCCGATATCCACCCGGAGACTCCCTCTCCCCGATATCCACCCGGAGACTCCCTCTCCCCGATGTCCCACCCGGAGAGTCCCTCTCCCCGATATCCACCCGGAGACTCCCTATCCCCGATATCCCACCCGGAGACTCCCTCTCCCCGATATCCACCCGGAGACTCCCTATCCCCGATATCCCACCCGGAGACTCCCTCTCCCCGATATCCACCCGGAGACTCCCTCTCCCCGATATCCCACCCGGAGACTCCCTCTCCCCGATATCCACCCGGAGACTCCCTATCCCCGATATCCCACCCGGAGACTCCCTATCCCCGATATCCCACCCGGAGACTCCCTCTCCCCGATATCCACCCGGAGACGCCCTCTCCCCGATATCCACCCGGAGTCTCCCTCTCCCCGATATCCACCCGGAGACTCCCTCTCCCCGATATCCACCCGGAGACTCCCTCTCCCCGATATCCCACCCGGAGACTCCCTATCCCCGATTTCCACCCGGAGACGCCCTCTCCCCGATATCCACCCGGAGTTTCCCTCTCCCCGATATCCACCCGGAGACTCCCTCTCCCCGATATCCACCCGGAGACTCCCTCTCCCCGATATCCACCCGGAGACTCCCTCTCCCCGATATCCCACCCGGAGACTCCCTCTCCCCGATATCCACCCGGAGACTCCCTATCCCCGATATCCCACCCGGAGCTCTGACCAAGGAGGAGCTGGAGTTCGAGGTTCCATTCCGGGACCTGGGGTGAGTCCGACTGTCTGATCCCGACTCCCTCTCCCCGATATCCACCCGGAGACTCCCTCTCCCCGAAAACCCACCCGGAGACTCCCTATCCCCGATATCCACCCGGAGACTCCCTATCCCCGATATCCACCCGGAGACTCCCTCTCCCCGATATCCACCCGGAGACTCCCTCTCCCCGATATCCACCCGGAGACTCGCTATCCCCGATATCCACCCGGAGACTCCCTATCCCCGATATCCCACCCGGAGACTCCCTATCCCCGATATCCACCCGGAGACTCCCTCTCCCCGATATCCACCCGGAGACTCCCTCTCCCCGATGTCCCACCCGGAGAGTCCCTCTCCCCGATATCCACCCGGAGACTCCCTCTCCCCGATATCCACCCGGAGACGCCCTCTCCCCGATATGCACCCGGAGTCTCTCTCTCCCCGATATCCACCCGGAGACTCCCTCTCCCCGATATCCACCCGGAGACTCCCTCTCCCCGATATCCCACCCGGAGACTCCCTATCCCCGATATCCACCCGGAGACTCCCTATCCCCGATATCCACCCGGATACTCCCTCTCCCCGATATCCACCCGGAGACTCCCTCTCCCCGATATCCACCCGGAGACTCCCTATCCCCGATATCCACCCGGAGACTCCCTATCCCCGATATCCCACCCGGAGACTCCCTATCCCCGATATCTACCCGGAGACTCCCTCTCCCCGATATCCACCCGGAGACTCCCTCTCCCCGATATTCCACCCGGAGACTCCCTCTCCCCGAAATCCACCCGGAGACTCCCTATCCCCGATATCCACCCGGAGACTACCTCTCCCCGATATCCACCCGGAGACTCCCTCTCCCCGATATCCCACCCGGAGACTCCCTCTCCCCGATATCCACCCGGAGACTCCCTCTCCCCGAAATCCACCCGGAGACTCCCTCTCCCCGATATCCACCCGGAGAATCCCTCTCCCCGATACCCACCCGGAGACTCCCTATCCCCGATATCCCACCCGGAGACTCCCTCTCCCCCATATCCACCCGGAGACTCCCTATCCCCGATATCCCACCCGGAGACTCCCTATCCCCGATATCCCACCCGGAGACTCCCTAGCTTCGATATCCCACCCGGAGACTCCCTATCCCCGATATCCCACCCTGAGACTCCCTCTCCCCGATATCCACCCGGAGACTCCCTATCCCAGATATCCCACCCGGAGACTCCCTCTCCCCGATATCCACCCGGAGACTCCCTCTCCCCGATATCCCACCCGGAGACTCCCTATCCCCGATATCCACCCGGAGACTCCCTATCCCCGATATCCACCCGGAGACTCCCTCTCCCCGATATCCACCCGGAGACTCCCTCTCCCCGATATCCACCCGGAGACTCCCTATCCCCGATATCCACCCGGAGACTCCCTATCCCCGATATCCCACCCGGAGACTCCCTATCCCCGGTATCCACCCGGAGACTCCCTCTCCCCGATATCCTCCCGGAGACTCCCTCTCCCCGATATCCCACCCGGAGACTCCCTCTCCCCGAAATCCACCCAGAGACTCCCTATCCCCGATATCCACCCGGAGACTCCCTCTCCCCGATATCCACCCGGAGACTCCCTCTCCCCGAAATCCACCCGGAGACTCCCTCTCCCCGATATCCACCCGGAGACTCCCTCTCCCCGATATCCACCCGGAGACTCCCTATCCCCGATATCCCACCCGGAGAC
The DNA here is from genome assembly GCF_047496885.1 of Scyliorhinus torazame. Taxonomy (NCBI): domain Eukaryota; kingdom Metazoa; phylum Chordata; class Chondrichthyes; order Carcharhiniformes; family Scyliorhinidae; genus Scyliorhinus; species Scyliorhinus torazame. The sequence continues at coordinate 3,420,276 of NC_092711.1, read as the reverse complement.
TCCCTCTCCCCGATATCCACCCGGAGACTCCCTATCCCCGATATCCCACCCGGAGACTCCCTCTCCCCGATATCCAGCCGGAGACTCCCTATCCCCGATATCCCACCCGGAGACTCCCTATCCCCGATATCCCACCCGGAGACTCCCTATCCCCGATATCCCACCCGGAGACTCCCTATCCCCGATATCCCACCCGGAGACTCCCTCTCCCCGATATCCACCCGGAGACTCCCTATCCCCGATATCCCACCCGGAGACTCCCTCTCCCCGATATCCACCCGGAGACTCCCTCTCCCCGATATCCCACCCGGAGACTCCCTCTCCCCGATATCCACCCGGAGACTCCCTCTCCCCGATATCCACCCGGAGACTCCCTCTCCCCGATATCCACCCGGAGACTCCCTCTCCCCGATATCCCACCCGGAGACTCCCTCTCCCCGATATCCACCCGGAGACTCCCTATCCCCGATATCCCACCCGGAGACTCCCTCTCCCCGATATCCACCCGGAGACTCCCTCTCCCCGAAATCCACCCGGAGACTCCCTCTCCCCGATATCCACCCGGAGACTCCCTATCCCCGATATCCACCCGGAGACTCCCTATCCCCGATATCCACCCGGAGACTCCCTCTCCCCGATATCCACCCGGAGACTCCCTCTCCCCGATATCCACCCGGAGACTCCCTCTCCCCGATATCCACCCGGAGACTCCCTATCCCCGATATCCCACCCGGAGACTCCCTATCCCCGATATCCACCCGGAGACTCCCTATCCCCGATATCCACCCGGAGACTCCCTCTCCCCGATATCCACCCGGAGACTCCCTCTCCCCGATATCCACCCGGAGACTCCCTCTCCCCGATATCCACCCGGAGACTCCCTCTCCCCGATATCCACCCGGAGACTCCCTATCCCCGATATCCCACCCGGAGCTCTGACCAAGGAGGAGCTGGAGTTCGAGGTTCCATTCCGGGACCTGGGGTGAGTCCGACTGTCTGATCCCGACTCCCTCTCCCCGATATCCACCCGGAGACTCCCTCTCCCCGAAAACCCACCCGGAGACTCCCTATCCCCGATATCCACCCGGAGACTCCCTCTCCCCGATATCCACCCGGAGACTCCCTCTCCCCGATATCCACCCGGAGACTCGCTATCCCCGATATCCACCCGGAGACTCCCTATCCCCGATATCCCACCCGGAGACTCCCTATCCCCGATATCCACCCGGAGACTCCCTCTCCCCGATATCCACCCGGAGACTCCCTCTCCCCGATGTCCCACCCGGAGAGTCCCTCTCCCCGATATCCACCCGGAGACTCCCTATCCCCGATATCCCACCCGGAGACTCCCTCTCCCCGATATCCACCCGGAGACGCCCTCTCCCCGATATGCACCCGGAGTCTCTCTCTCCCCGATATGCACCCGGAGACTCCCTCTCCCCGATATCCACCCGGAGACTCCCTCTCCCCGATATCCCACCCGGAGACTCCCTATCCCCGATATCCACCCGGAGACGCCCTCTCCCCGATATCCACCCGGAGTCTCCCTCTCCCCGATATCCACCCGGAGTCTCCCTCTCCCCGATATCCACCCGGAGACTCCCTATCCCCGATATCCACCCGGAGACTCCCTCTCCCCGATATCCCACCCGGAGACTCCCTCTCCCCGATATCCACCCGGAGACTCCCTATACCCGATATCCCACCCGGAGCTCTGACCAAGGAGGAGCTGGAGTTCGAGGTTCCATTCCGGGACCTGGGGTGAGTCCGACTGTCTGATCCCGACTCCCTCTCCCCGATATCCACCCGGAGACTCCCTCTCCCCGATATCCCACCCGGAGACTCCCTCTCCCCGATATCCACCCGGAGACTCCCTCTCCCCGATATCCCACCCGGAGACTCCCTCTTCCCGATATCCACCCGGAGACTCCCTATCCCCGATATCCCACCCGGAGACTCCCTCTCCCCGATATCCACCCGGAGACTCCCTCTCCCCGATATCCACCCGGAGTCTCCCTCTCCCCGATATCCCACCCGGAGACTCCCTATCCCCGATATCCACCCGGAGACTCCCTATCCCCGATATCCACCCGGATACTCCCTCTCCCCGATATCCACCCGGAGACTCCCTCTCCCCGATATCCACCCGGAGACTCCCTATCCCCGATATCCACCCGGAGACTCCCTATCCCTGATATCCCACCCGGAGACTCCCTATCCCCGATATCTACCCGGAGACTCCCTCTCCCCGATATCCACCCGGAGACTCCCTCTCCCCGATATCCCACCCGGAGACTCCCTCTCCCCGAAATCCACCCGGAGACTCCCTATCCCCGATATCCACCCGGAGACTCCCTCTCCCCGATATCCACCCGGAGACTCCCTCTCCCCGATATCCCACCCGGAGACTCCCTCTCCCCCATATCCACCCGGAGACTCCCTCTCCCCGAAATCCACCCGGAGACTCCCTCTCCCCGATATCCACCCGGAGAATCCCTCTCCCCGATAGCCACCCGGAGACTCCCTATCCCCGATATCCCACCCGGAGACTCCCTCTCCCCCATATCCACCCGGAGACTCCCTATCCCCGATATCCACCCGGAGACTCCCTATCCCCGATATCCACCCGGAGACTCCCTCTCCCCGATATCCACCCGGAGACTCCCTATCCCCGATATCCCACCCTGAGACTCCCTCTCCCCGATATCCACCCGGAGACTCCCTATCCCCGATATCCCACCCGGAGACTCCCTATCCCCGGTATCCACCCGGAGACTCCCTCTCCCCGATATCCACCCGGAGACTCCCTCTCCCCGATATCCCACCCGGAGACTCCCTCTCCCCGAAATCCACCCAGAGACTCCCTATCCCCGATATCCACCCGGAGACTCCCTCTCCCCGATATCCACCCGGAGACTCCCTCTCCCCGAAATCCACCCGGAGACACCCTCTCCCCGATATCCACCCGGAGACTCCCTCTCCCCGATATCCACCCGGAGACTCCCTATCCCCGATATCCCACCCGGAGACTCCCTCTCCCCGATATCCACCCGGAGACTCCCTATCCCCGATATCCCACCCGGAGACTCCCTCTCCCCGATATCCACCCGGAGACTCCCTCTCCCCGATATCCCACCCGGAGACTCCCTCTCCCCGATATCCACCCGGAGACTCCCTCTCCCCGATATCCACCCGGAGACTCCCTCTCCCCGATATCCACCCGGAGACTCCCTCTCCCCGATATCCCACCCGGAGACTCCCTCTCCCCGATATCCACCCGGAGACTCCCTATCCCCGATATCCCACCCGGAGACTCCCTCTCCCCGATATCCACCCGGAGACTCCCTCTCCCCGAAATCCACCCGGAGACTCCCTCTCCCCGATATCCACCCGGAGACTCCCTATCCCCGATATCCACCCGGAGACTCCCTATCCCCGATATCCACCCGGAGACTCCCTCTCCCCGATATCCACCCGGAGACTCCCTCTCCCCGATATCCACCCGGAGACTCCCTCTCCCCGATATCCACCCGGAGACTCCCTATCCCCGATATCCCACCCGGAGACTCCCTATCCCCGATATCCACCCGGAGACTCCCTATCCCCGATATCCACCCGGAGACTCCCTCTCCCCGATATCCACCCGGAGACTCCCTCTCCCCGATATCCACCCGGAGACTCCCTCTCCCCGATATCCACCCGGAGACTCCCTCTCCCCGATATCCACCCGGAGACTCCCTATCCCCGATATCCCACCCGGAGCTCTGACCAAGGAGGAGCTGGAGTTCGAGGTTCCATTCCGGGACCTGGGGTGAGTCCGACTGTCTGATCCCGACTCCCTCTCCCCGATATCCACCCGGAGACTCCCTCTCCCCGAAAACCCACCCGGAGACTCCCTATCCCCGATATCCACCCGGAGACTCCCTCTCCCCGATATCCACCCGGAGACTCCCTCTCCCCGATATCCACCCGGAGACTCGCTATCCCCGATATCCACCCGGAGACTCCCTATCCCCGATATCCCACCCGGAGACTCCCTATCCCCGATATCCACCCGGAGACTCCCTCTCCCCGATATCCACCCGGAGACTCCCTCTCCCCGATGTCCCACCCGGAGAGTCCCTCTCCCCGATATCCACCCGGAGACTCCCTATCCCCGATATCCCACCCGGAGACTCCCTCTCCCCGATATCCACCCGGAGACGCCCTCTCCCCGATATGCACCCGGAGTCTCTCTCTCCCCGATATCCACCCGGAGACTCCCTCTCCCCGATATCCACCCGGAGACTCCCTCTCCCCGATATCCCACCCGGAGACTCCCTATCCCCGATATCCACCCGGAGACGCCCTCTCCCCGATATCCACCCGGAGTCTCCCTCTCCCCGATATCCACCCGGAGTCTCCCTCTCCCCGATATCCACCCGGAGACTCCCTATCCCCGATATCCACCCGGAGACTCCCTCTCCCCGATATCCCACCCGGAGACTCCCTCTCCCCGATATCCACCCGGAGACTCCCTATACCCGATATCCCACCCGGAGCTCTGACCAAGGAGGAGCTGGAGTTCGAGGTTCCATTCCGGGACCTGGGGTGAGTCCGACTGTCTGATCCCGACTCCCTCTCCCCGATATCCACCCGGAGACTCCCTCTCCCCGATATCCCACCCGGAGACTCCCTCTCCCCGATATCCACCCGGAGACTCCCTCTCCCCGATATCCCACCCGGAGACTCCCTCTCCCCGATATCCACCCGGAGACTCCCTATCCCCGATATCCCACCCGGAGACTCCCTCTCCCCGATATCCACCCGGAGACTCCCTCTCCCCGATATCCACCCGGAGTCTCCCTCTCCCCGATATCCCACCCGGAGACTCCCTATCCCCGATATCCACCCGGAGACTCCCTATCCCCGATATCCACCCGGATACTCCCTCTCCCCGATATCCACCCGGAGACTCCCTCTCCCCGATATCCACCCGGAGACTCCCTCTCCCCGATATCCCACCCGGAGACTCCCTATCCCCGATATCCACCCGGAGACGCCCTCTCCCCGATATCCACCCGGAGTCTCCCTCTCCCCGATATCCACCCGGAGTCTCCCTCTCCCCGATATCCACCCGGAGACTCCCTATCCCCGATATCCACCCGGAGACTCCCTCTCCCCGATATCCCACCCGGAGACTCCCTCTCCCCGATATCCACCCGGAGACTCCCTATACCCGATATCCCACCCGGAGCTCTGACCAAGGAGGAGCTGGAGTTCGAGGTTCCATTCCGGGACCTGGGGTGAGTCCGACTGTCTGATCCCGACTCCCTCTCCCCGATATCCACCCGGAGACTCCCTCTCCCCGATATCCCACCCGGAGACTCCCTCTCCCCGATATCCACCCGGAGACTCCCTCTCCCCGATATCCCACCCGGAGACTCCCTCTCCCCGATATCCACCCGGAGACTCCCTATCCCCGATATCCCACCCGGAGACTCCCTCTCCCCGATATCCACCCGGAGACTCCCTCTCCCCGATATCCACCCGGAGTCTCCCTCTCCCCGATATCCCACCCGGAGACTCCCTATCCCCGATATCCACCCGGAGACTCCCTCTCCCCGATATCCACCCGGATACTCCCTCTCCCCGATATCCACCCGGAGACTCCCTCTCCCCGATATCCACCCGGAGACTCCCTATCCCCGATATCCACCCGGAGACTCCCTATCCCTGATATCCCACCCGGAGACTCCCTATCCCCGATATCTACCCGGAGACTCCCTCTCCCCGATATCCACCCGGAGACTCCCTCTCCCCGATATCCCACCCGGAGACTCCCTCTCCCCGAAATCCACCCGGAGACTCCCTATCCCCGATATCCACCCGGAGACTCCCTCTCCCCGATATCCACCCGGAGACTCCCTCTCCCCGATATCCCACCCGGAGACTCCCTCTCCCCCATATCCACCCGGAGACTCCCTCTCCCCGAAATCCACCCGGAGACTCCCTCTCCCCGATATCCACCCGGAGAATCCCTCTCCCCGATAGCCACCCGGAGACTCCCTATCCCCGATATCCCACCCGGAGACTCCCTCTCCCCCATATCCACCCGGAGACTCCCTATCCCCGATATCCACCCGGAGACTCCCTATCCCCGATATCCACCCGGAGACTCCCTCTCCCCGATATCCACCCGGAGACTCCCTATCCCCGATATCCCACCCTGAGACTCCCTCTCCCCGATATCCACCCGGAGACTCCCTATCCCCGATATCCCACCCGGAGACTCCCTATCCCCGGTATCCACCCGGAGACTCCCTCTCCCCGATATCCACCCGGAGACTCCCTCTCCCCGAAATCCACCCAGAGACTCCCTATCCCCGATATCCACCCGGAGACTCCCTCTCCCCGATATCCACCCGGAGACTCCCTCTCCCCGAAATCCACCCGGAGACACCCTCTCCCCGATATCCACCCGGAGACTCCCTCTCCCCGATATCCACCCGGAGACTCCCTATCCCCGATATCCCACCCGGAGACTCCCTCTCCCCGATATCCACCCGGAGACTCCCTATCCCCGATATCCCACCCGGAGACTCCCTCTCCCGGATATCCACCCGGAGACTCCCTATCCCCGATATCCCACCCGGAGACTCCCTCTCCCCGATATCCAGCCGGAGACTCCCTATCCCCGATATCCCACCCGGAGACTCCCTATCCCAGATATCCCACCCGGAGACTCCCTATCCCAGATATCCCACCCGGAGACTCCCTATCCCCGATATCCCACCCGGAGACTCCCTATCCCCGATATCCCACCCGGACTCCCTCTCCCCGATATCCACCTGGAGACTCCCTATCCCCGATATCCCACCCGGAGACTCCCTCTCCCCGATATCCACCCGGAGACTCCCTATCCCCGAAATCCACCCGGAGACTCCCTATCCCCGAAATCCACCCGGAGACTCCCCATCCCCGAAATCCACCCGGAGACTCACTATCCCCGATATCCACCCGGAGACTCCCTAACCCCGAAATCCACCCGGAGACTCCCTATCCCCGCTATCCCACCCGGCGACTCCCTATCCCCGATATCCACCCGGAGACTCCCTATCCCCGAAACCCACCCGGAGACTCCCTATACCCGATATCCACCCGGAGACTCCCTATCCCTGAAATCCACCCGGAGACTCCCTATCTCCGATATCCACCCGGAGACTCCCTATCCCCGATATCCACCCGGAGACACCCTATCCCCGAAATCCACCCGGAGACTCCCTATCCCCGATATCCCACCCTGAGACTCCCTATCCCCGATATCCACCCGGAGACTCCCTATCCCCGAAATCCACCCGGAGACTCCCTATCCCCGATATCCCACCCGGAGACTCCCTATCCCTGAAATCCACCTGGAGACTCCCTATCCCCGAAATCGACCCGGAGACTCCCTATCCCCGATATCCCACCCTGAGACACCCTATCCCCGATATCCACCCGGAGACACCCTATCCCCGAAATCCACCCGGAGTCTCCCTCTCCCCGATATCCACCCGGAGACTCCCTATCCCCGATATCCACCCGGAGACTCCCTCTCCCCGATATCCCACCCGGAGACTCCCTCTCCCCGATATCCACCCGGAGACTCCCTATACCCGATATCCCACCCGGAGCTCTGACCAAGGAGGAGCTGGAGTTCGAGGTTCCATTCCGGGACCTGGGGTGAGTCCGACTGTCTGATCCCGACTCCCTCTCCCCGATATCCACCCGGAGACTCCCTCTCCCCGATATCCCACCCGGAGACTCCCTCTCCCCGATATCCACCCGGAGACTCCCTCTCCCCGATATCCCACCCGGAGACTCCCTCTCCCCGATATCCACCCGGAGACTCCCTATCCCCGATATCCCACCCGGAGACTCCCTCTCCCCGATATCCACCCGGAGACTCCCTCTCCCCGATATCCACCCGGAGTCTCCCTCTCCCCGATATCCCACCCGGAGACTCCCTATCCCCGATATCCACCCGGAGACTCCCTATCCCCGATATCCACCCGGATACTCCCTCTCCCCGATATCCACCCGGAGACTCCCTCTCCCCGATATCCACCCGGAGACTCCCTATCCCCGATATCCACCCGGAGACTCCCTATCCCTGATATCCCACCCGGAGACTCCCTATCCCCGATATCTACCCGGAGACTCCCTCTCCCCGATATCCACCCGGAGACTCCCTCTCCCCGATATCCCACCCGGAGACTCCCTCTCCCCGATACCCACCCGGAGACTCCCTATCCCCGATATCCACCCGGAGACTCCCTCTCCCCGATATCCACCCGGAGACTCCCTATCCCCGATATCCACCCGGAGACTCCCTATCCCCGATATCCACCCGGAGACTCCCTCTCCCCGATATCCCACCCGGAGACTCCCTCTCCCCCATATCCACCCGGAGACTCCCTATCCCCGATATCCACCCGGAGACTCCCTATCCCCGATATCCACCCGGAGACTCCCTCTCCCCGATATCCACCCGGAGACTCCCTATCCCCGATATCCCACCCTGAGACTCCCTCTCCCCGATATCCACCCGGAGACTCCCTATCCCCGATATCCCACCCGGAGACTCCCTATCCCCGGTATCCACCCGGAGACTCCCTCTCCCCGATATCCACCCGGAGACTCCCTCTCCCCGATATCCCACCCGGAGACTCCCTCTCCCCGAAATCCACCCAGAGACTCCCTATCCCCGATATCCACCCGGAGACTCCCTCTCCCCGATATCCACCCGGAGACTCCCTCTCCCCGAAATCCACCCGGAGACACCCTCTCCCCGATATCCACCCGGAGACTCCCTCTCCCCGATATCCACCCGGAGACTCCCTATCCCCGATATCCCACCCGGAGACTCCCTCTCCCCGATATCCACCCGGAGACTCCCTATCCCCGATATCCCACCCGGAGACTCCCTCTCCCGGATATCCACCCGGAGACTCCCTATCCCCGATATCCCACCCGGAGACTCCCTCTCCCCGATATCCAGCCGGAGACTCCCTATCCCCGATATCCCACCTGGAGACTCCCTATCCCAGATATCCCACCCGGAGACTCCCTATCCCCGATATCCCACCCGGAGACTCCCTATCCCCGATATCCCACCCGGACTCCCTCTCCCCGATATCCACCTGGAGACTCCCTATCCCCGATATCCCACCCGGAGACTCCCTCTCCCCGATATCCACCCGGAGACTCCCTATCCCCGAAATCCACCCGGAGACTCCCTATCCCCGAAATCCACCCGGAGACTCCCCATCCCCGAAATCCACCCGGAGACTCACTATCCCCGATATCCACCCGGAGACTCCCTAACCCCGAAATCCACCCGGAGACTCCCTATCCCCGCTATCCCACCCGGCGACTCCCTATCCCCGATATCCACCCGGAGACTCCCTATCCCCGAAACCCACCCGGAGACTCCCTATACCCGATATCCACCCGGAGACTCCCTATCCCTGAAATCCACCCGGAGACTCCCTATCTCCGATATCCACCCGGAGACTCCCTATCCCCGATATCCACCCGGAGACACCCTATCCCCGAAATCCACCCGGAGACTCCCTATCCCCGATATCCCACCCTGAGACTCCCTATCCCCGATATCCACCCGGAGACTCCCTATCCCCGAAATCCACCCGGAGACTCCCTATCCCCGAAATCCACCCGGAGACTCCCTATCCCCGATATCCCACCCGGAGACTCCCTATCCCTGAAATCCACCTGGAGACTCCCTATCCCCGAAATCGACCCGGAGACTCCCTATCCCCGATATCCCACCCTGAGACACCCTATCCCCGATATCCACCCGGAGACACCCTATCCCCGAAATCCACCCGGAGACTCCCTATCCCCGATATCCCACCCAGAGACTCCCTATCCCCGATATCCACCTGGAGACTCCCTATCCCCGATATCCACCCGGAGACTCCCTGTCCCCGATATCCCACCCGGAGACTCCCTATCCCCGATATCCCACCCGGAGACTCCCTATCCCCGATATCCCACCCGGAGACTCCCTATCCCCGAAATCCACCCGGAGACTCCCTCTCCCCGATATCCACCCGGAGACTCCCTCTCCCCGATATCCCACCCGGAGACTCCCTCTCCCCGAAATCCACCCAGAGACTCCCTATCCCCGATATCCACCCGGAGACTCCCTCTCCCCGATATCCACCCGGAGACTCCCTCTCCCCGAAATCCACCCGGAGACTCCCTCTCCCCGATATCCACCCGGAGACTCCCTCTCCCCGATATCCACCCGGAGACTCCCTATCCCCGATATCCCACCCGGAGACTCCCTCTCCCCGATATCCACCCGGAGACTCCCTATCCCCGATATCCCACCCGGAGACTCCCTCTCCCCGATATCCAGCCGGAGACTCCCTATCCCCGATATCCCACCCGGAGACTCCCTATCCCCGATATCCCACCCGGAGACTCCCTATCCCCGATATCCCACCCGGAGACTCCCTATCCCCGATATCCCACCCGGAGACTCCCTCTCCCCGATATCCACCCGGAGACTCCCTATCCCCGATATCCCACCCGGAGACTCCCTCTCCCCGATATCCACCCGGAGACTCCCTCTCCCCGATATCCCACCCGGAGACTCCCTCTCCCCGATATCCACCCGGAGACTCCCTCTCCCCGATATCCACCCGGAGACTCCCTCTCCCCGATATCCCACCCGGAGACTCCCTCTCCCCGATATCCACCCGGAGACTCCCTATCCCCGATATCCCACCCGGAGACTCCCTCTCCCCGATATCCACCCGGAGACTCCCTCTCCCCGAAATCCACCCGGAGACTCCCTCTCCCCGATATCCACCCGGAGACTCCCTATCCCCGATATCCACCCGGAGACTCCCTATCCCCGATATCCACCCGGAGACTCCCTCTCCCCGATATCCACCCGGAGACTCCCTCTCCCCGATATCCACCCGGAGACTCCCTCTCCCCGATATCCACCCGGAGACTCCCTATCCCCGATATCCCACCCGGAGACTCCCTATCCCCGATATCCACCCGGAGACTCCCTATCCCCGATATCCACCCGGAGACTCCCTCTCCCCGATATCCACCCGGAGACTCCCTCTCCCCGATATCCACCCGGAGACTCCCTCTCCCCGATATCCACCCGGAGACTCCCTATCCCCGATATCCCACCCGGAGCTCTGACCAAGGAGGAGCTGGAGTTCGAGGTTCCATTCCGGGACCTGGGGTGAGTCCGACTGTCTGATCCCGACTCCCTCTCCCCGATATCCACCCGGAGACTCCCTCTCCCCGAAAACCCACCCGGAGACTCCCTATCCCCGATATCCACCCGGAGACTCCCTATCCCCGATATCCACCCGGAGACTCCCTCTCCCCGATATCCACCCGGAGACTCCCTCTCCCCGATATCCACCCGGAGACTCGCTATCCCCGATATCCACCCGGAGACTCCCTATCCCCGATATCCCACCCGGAGACTCCCTATCCCCGATATCCACCCGGAGACTCCCTCTCCCCGATATCCACCCGGAGACTCCCTCTCCCCGATGTCCCACCCGGAGAGTCCCTCTCCCCGATATCCACCCGGAGACTCCCTATCCCCGATATCCCACCCGGAGACTCCCTCTCCCCGATATCCACCCGGAGACGCCCTCTCCCCGATATGCACCCGGAGTCTCTCTCTCCCCGATATCCACCCGGAGACTCCCTCTCCCCGATATCCACCCGGAGACTCCCTCTCCCCGATATCCCACCCGGAGACTCCCTATCCCCGATATCCACCCGGAGACGCCCTCTCCCCGATATCCACCCGGAGTCTCCCTCTCCCCGATATCCACCCGGAGTCTCCCTCTCCCCGATATCCACCCGGAGACTCCCTATCCCCGATATCCACCCGGAGACTCCCTCTCCCCGATATCCCACCCGGAGACTCCCTCTCCCCGATATCCACCCGGAGACTCCCTATACCCGATATCCCACCCGGAGCTCTGACCAAGGAGGAGCTGGAGTTCGAGGTTCCATTCCGGGACCTGGGGTGAGTCCGACTGTCTGATCCCGACTCCCTCTCCCCGATATCCACCCGGAGACTCCCTCTCCCCGATATCCCACCCGGAGACTCCCTCTCCCCGATATCCACCCGGAGACTCCCTCTCCCCGATATCCCACCCGGAGACTCCCTCTCCCCGATATCCACCCGGAGACTCCCTATCCCCGATATCCCACCCGGAGACTCCCTCTCCCCGATATCCACCCGGAGACTCCCTCTCCCCGATATCCACCCGGAGTCTCCCTCTCCCCGATATCCCACCCGGAGACTCCCTATCCCCGATATCCACCCGGAGACTCCCTATCCCCGATATCCACCCGGATACTCCCTCTCCCCGATATCCACCCGGAGACTCCCTCTCCCCGATATCCACCCGGAGACTCCCTATCCCCGATATCCACCCGGAGACTCCCTATCCCTGATATCCCACCCGGAGACTCCCTATCCCCGATATCTACCCGGAGACTCCCTCTCCCCGATATCCACCCGGAGACTCCCTCTCCCCGATATCCCACCCGGAGACTCCCTCTCCCCGAAATCCACCCGGAGACTCCCTATCCCCGATATCCACCCGGAGACTCCCTCTCCCCGATATCCACCCGGAGACTCCCTCTCCCCGATATCCCACCCGGAGACTCCCTCTCCCCGATATCCACCCGGAGACTCCCTCTCCCCGAAATCCACCCGGAGACTCCCTCTCCCCGATATCCACCCGGAGAATCCCTCTCCCCGATACCCACCCGGAGACTCCCTATCCCCGATATCCCACCCGGAGACTCCCTCTCCCCCATATCCACCCGGAGACTCCCTATCCCCGATATCCACCCGGAGACTCCCTATCCCCGATATCCACCCGGAGACTCCCTCTCCCCGATATCCACCCGGAGACTCCCTATCCCCGATATCCCACCCTGAGACTCCCTCTCCCCGATATCCACCCGGAGACTCCCTATCCCCGATATCCCACCCGGAGACTCCCTATCCCCGGTATCCACCCGGAGACTCCCTCTCCCCGATATCCACCCGGAGACTCCCTCTCCCCGATATCCCACCCGGAGACTCCCTCTCCCCGAAATCCACCCAGAGACTCCCTATCCCCGATATCCACCCGGAGACTCCCTCTCCCCGATATCCACCCGGAGACTCCCTCTCCCCGAAATCCACCCGGAGACTCCCTCTCCCCGATATCCACCCGGAGACTCCCTCTCCCCGATATCCACCCGGAGACTCCCTATCCCCGATATCCCACCCGGAGACTCCCTCTCCCCGATATCCACCCGGAGACTCCCTATCCCCGATATCCCACCCGGAGACTCCCTCTCCCGGATATCCACCCGGAGACTCCCTATCCCCGATATCCCACCCGGAGACTCCCTCTCCCCGATATCCAGCCGGAGACTCCCTATCCCCGATATCCCACCCGGAGACTCCCTATCCCCGATATCCCACCCGGAGACTCCCTATCCCCGATATCCCACCCGGACTCCCTCTCCCCGATATCCACCTGGAGACTCCCTATCCCCGATATCCCACCCGGAGACTCCCTCTCCCCGATATCCACCCGGAGACTCCCTATCCCCGAAATCCACCCGGAGACTCCCTATCCCCGAAATCCACCCGGAGACTCCCCATCCCCGAAATCCACCCGGAGACTCACTATCCCCGATATCCACCCGGAGACTCCCTAACCCCGAAATCCACCCGGAGACTCCCTATCCCCGCTATCCCACCCGGCGACTCCCTATCCCCGATATCCACCCGGAGACTCCCTATCCCCGAAACCCACCCGGAGACTCCCTATACCCGATATCCACCCGGAGACTCCCTATCCCTGAAATCCACCCGGAGACTCCCTATCTCCGATATCCACCCGGAGACTCCCTATCCCCGATATCCACCCGGAGACACCCTATCCCCGAAATCCACCCGGAGACTCCCTATCCCCGATATCCCACCCTGAGACTCCCTATCCCCGATATCCACCCGGAGACTCCCTATCCCCGAAATCCACCCGGAGACTCCCTATCCCCCATATCCCACCCGGAGACTCCCTATCCCTGAAATCCACCTGGAGACTCCCTATCCCCGAAATCCACCCGGAGACTCCCTATCCCCGATATCCCACCCTGAGACACCCTATCCCCGATATCCACCCGGAGACACCCTATCCCCGAAATCCACCCGGAGACTCCCTATCCCCGATATCCCACCCAGAGACTCCCTATCCCCGATATCCACCTGGAGACTCCCTATCCCCGATATCCACCCGGAGACTCCCTGTCCCCGATATCCCACCCGGAGACTCCCTATCCCCGATATCCCACCCGGAGACTCCCTATCCCCGATATCCCACCCGGAGACTCCCTATCCCCGAAATCCACCCGGAGACTCCCTATCCCCGAAATCCACCCGGAGACTCCCCATCCCCGAAATCCACCCGGAGACTCACTATCCCCGATATCCACCCGGAGACTCCCTAACCCCGAAATCCACCCGGAGACTCCCTATCCCCGCTATCCCACCCGGCGACTCCCTATCCCCGATATCCACCCGGAGACTCCCTATCCCCGAAACCCACCCGGAGACTCCCTATACCCGATATCCACCCGGAGACTCCCTATCCCTGAAATCCACCCGGAGACTCCCTATCTCCGATATCCACCCGGAGACTCCCTATCCCCGATATCCACCCGGAGACACCCTATCCCCGAAATCCACCCGGAGACTCCCTATCCCCGATATCCCACCCTGAGACTCCCTATCCCCGATATCCACCCGGAGACTCCCTATCCCCGAAATCCACCCGGAGACTCCCTATCCCCGATATCCCACCCGGAGACTCCCTATCCCTGAAATCCACCTGGAGACTCCCTATCCCCGAAATCCACCCGGAGACTCCCTATCCCCGATATCCCACCCTGAGACACCCTATCCCCGATATCCACCCGGAGACACCCTATCCCCGAAATCCACCCGGAGACTCCCTATCCCCGATATCCCACCCAGAGACTCCCTATCCCCGATATCCACCTGGAGACTCCCTATCCCCGAAATCCACCCGGAGACTCCCTATCCCCGATATCCCACACAGAGACTCCCTATCCCCGATATCCCACCCAGAGACTCCCTATCCCCGATATCCACCCGGAGACTCCCTATCCCCGATATCCACCCGGAGACTCCCTATCCCCGATATACACCCGGAGACTCCCTATCCCCGATATCCCACCCGGAGACTCCCTATCCCCGATATCCACCCGGAGACTCCCTATCCCCGATATCCACTCGGAGACTCTCTATCCCCGAAATCCACCCGGAGACTCCCTATCCCCGATATCCACCCGGGACTCCCTAATCCCGATATCCACCCGGAGACTCCCTATCCCCGATATCCCACCCGGAGACTCCCTATCCCCGAAATCCACCCGGAGACTCCCCGTCCCCGATATCCCACCAGGAGACGCCCTATCCCCGATATCCCACCAGGAGACTCCCTATCCCTGAAATCCACCCGGAGACTCCCTCTCCCCGATATCCACCCGGAGACTCCCTATCCCCGATATCCACCCGGAGACTCCCTATCCCCGATATCCCACTCGGAGACTCCCTATCCCCGATATCCACCCGGAGACTCCCTCTCCCCGATATCCACCCGGAGACTCCCTCTCCCCGATATCCCACCCGGAGACTCCCTCTCCCCGAAATCCACCCGGAGACTCCCTCTCCCCGAAATCCACCCGCAGACTCCCTCTCCCCGATATCCCACCCGGAGACTCCCTCTCCCCGATATCCCACCCGGAGACTCCCTCTCCCCGGAATCCACCCGGAGACTCCCTCTCCCCGATATCCACCCGGAGACTCCCTCTCCCCGATATCCACCCGGAGACTCCCTCTCCCCGATATCCACCCGGAGACTCCCTATCCCCGATATCCCACCCGGAGACTCCCTCTCCCCGATATCCACCCGGAGACTCCCTATCCCCGATATCCCACCCGGAGACTCCCTCTCCCCGATATCCACCCGGAGACTCCCTATCCCCGATATCCCACCCGGAGACTCCCTCTCCCCGATATCCACCCGGAGACTCCCTCTCCCCGATATCCACCCGGAGACTCCCTATCCCCGATATCCCACCCGGAGACTCCCTCTCCCCGATATCCACCCGGAGACTCCCTATCCCCGATATCCCACCCGGAGTCTCCCTCTCCCCGATATCCACCCGGAGACTCCCTCTCCCCGATATCCACCCGGAGACTCCCTATCCCCGATATCCCACCCAGAGACTCCCTATCCCCGATATCCACCCGGAGACTCCCTATCCCCGATATCCCAACCGGAGACTCCCTAACCCCGATATCCTCCCGGAGACTCCCTATCCACATATCCACCCGGAGACTCCCTATCCCCGATATCCACCCGGAGACTCCGTATCCCCGATATCCACCCGGAGACTCCCTATCCCCGATATCCCACCCGGAGACTCCCTATCCCCGATATCCCACCCGGAGACTCCCTATCCCCGAAATCCACCCGGAGACTCCCTATCCCCGAAATCCACCCGGAGACTCCCTGTCCCCGCTATCCCACCCGGTGACTCCCTATCCCCGAAATCCACCCGCAGACTCCCTCTCCCCGATATCCACCCGGAGACTCCCTCTCCCCGAAATCCACCCGGAGACTCCCTATACCCGATATCCACCCGGAGAGTCCCTATCCCTGAAATCCACCCGGAGACTCCCTATCCCCGATATCCACCCGGAGACACCCTATCCCCGAAATCCACCCGGAGACTCCCTATCCCCGATATCCCACCCAGAGACTCCCTATCCCCGATATCCCACCCAGAGACTCCCTATCCCTGAAATCCACCCGGAGACTCCCTATCCCCGATATCCACCCGGAGACTCCCTATCCCCGATATCCACCCGGAGACACCCTATCCCCGAAATCCACCCGGAGACTCCCTATCCCCGATATCCCACCCATAGACTCCCTATCCCCGATATCCCACCCAGAGACTCCCTATCCCCGATATCCACCCGGAGACTCCCTATCCCCGAAATCCACCCGGAGACTCCCTATCCCCGATATCCACCCGGAGACTCCCTATCCCTGAAATCCACCCGGAGACTCCCTATCCCCGATATCTACCCGGAGACTCCCTATCCCCGATATCCACCCGGAGACACCCTATCCCCGAAATCCACCTGGAGACTCCCTATCCCCAAAATCCCGCACCGACACACCCGAATCCCCGATATCCCTCCCGGACAGTCCCGACCCCAATATCCCACAAATAGTCTCGACCCTGATATCCCACTCTGACACTCGCCATCTCCAATATCCCACCTGGTCACTCCCAAGCTCTGATATTCCAACCTTCCTGCTCCTCCTCCCCATTTCCCGCTTCCTTCCTCTCGCGTTCTCTCTCTCTAATCCTACCGCCTGCACTCTAACCCCCTGAGCCTCCGTGTCTCCCGCACACTCTCTGTATTTCATTCTTTCTACGTCCCGCGTGCGCTTTCCCCGTGTCTCGGCACTCTTCATCTGCCTCAAGAGCTGTCTTGTTCTTCCTCTGTGCCCCGAGCATTGCTCACTCTCTCTCTCTCTCTCTCCCTCCCTCCCGCCCACCTCCAGGTTTAACGGCGCTCCGTACAGAAGCACCTGCATGCTCCAGCCCACCAGCAGTTCCCTGGTGAACGTCACAGAGTGGGTGAGTAGGGGTGGGGGGGGGGGGGGGGGGGTTACGGCGGGAGCGTCGAGCTCGGTTTAAAGGATCTGTCCCCTGCCTCGCCCATCAGCTTTCCCCGCTGCTGTCGTCCTCTCCGCCCCTCTGACGGGTGATGGACCAGGAATGGAGGTTGTTGTCCCAGGGCGGGTCGTGGAGTTTGGAAGTACAGGAGACGGCCTTCTTGATACATATCCGATTCTGAGTGGAGTTTGGCAGGGCGGAGGCTTAGAGGATGTTCCCGTCTGATGAATTTCAGATGTTTTTGGTGCAGTTAAGTATAGAAACCCGGGTTACCGTTTGTGTGAGATTGCTACAGTCACGTTTAATAAATAATGCTGCATTGAAAGGTTTTGGGAGTCAGAAGTGCAATTAAGGCACCATAAAAACCTTGGACTAATGAATTTTTGTTTCGATTAAGAGGGTTCCCTGTGCAGTGTTTAATTAGAGGCCTTTGTGTCCCGTCAGTAAGATGGCGCAACTCATGGGAGATGCTGGAGTACGGCATGTTGTGGAGATGCCAGTGTTGGACTGGGGTGAGCACAGTGTCATGACAGTACCTGTAAGAAATGGGTGTTTATAAATGGGTGTGTATATAAATATCTGTAGTGAGAGTACCTTTAAGAAATGGGTGTTTACTACGGCAGTGATGTCAGATCCCGGACGAGCCCCCAATTTGTTATGGGCCAGGGTTTAGAGAACCCCAAAGTGTATCATGGGGTTCCCCTGACCCACAACTTTTAATAGATTGTGGTATGGGGAGCACACGGCCCACTCTACAGGTGTGGGACAGCAGAAATGGAAAAGTATTTCTTAAAGCAAAACAATGTTTATTCTAGGAACTCAAGTTAACCTTTTTAAAACATACAGTGAACATCTTAGCAACCATCAATTCAAATACAACCCCCAAAGAATACAACACTAAGTAATCCTTAATAACTTCCCCAAACAACATCCAGAAGACAGAAGAAACACCTTTTAACAGAAGCACGTCAGGTTTACATTCACTACTGAGAACATTTATAATTCTGAATTCGCCAAATGATCACGAGAGAGTCTTTTCATGGCAGAGAGATCAACAGTACACCCGCTCTGTCTGGCTTCAGCTCCAACATTGAAATCAAAACTAAAACACACCCTGCAGCCAAGAGCCTAAAACGAAAGTAAAAAGCTGACACAGCCCAGCTCCACCCGGTCTCTGACATCACTGGAGTAGCAAACACCCGTTTCTTAAAGGTACCCTCACTACAGATATTTATATACACACCCATTTATAAACACCCATTTCTTACAGGCACTCTCACACGACAAAGTGAGTTAGTTTAGCTCACTGGGCTAAATCGCTGGCTTTGAAAGCAGACCCAGGCAGGCCAGCAGCACGGTTCGATTCCCGAACCAGCCTCCCCGATCAGGCGCCGGAATGTGGCGACTAGGGGCTTTTCACAGTAACTTCATTTGACGCCTACTCGTGACAATAAGCGATTTTCATTTCATTTCACAAGTAAGAAGTCTTACAACACCAGGGTTAAAGTCCAGCAGGTTTGTTTCAAATCACTGGCTTTCGGAGCGCCGCTCCTTACTCCTCGCCTGAGGGAAGGAGCAGCGCTCCGAAAGCTAGTGTTTGAAACAAACCTGTTGGACTTTAACCCGGTGTTGTCAGACTTCTTGGTGTGCGGCATGTGAGCAAAGTCCCTGAAAGTCGAACCGTGAAAACTTCAGCTGGATATCCTGCATCGTTCTGACGTGACCTCGGCCTGTTTCTTACAACCGTCTCATTCTGAAGCAAGTCTGCCTGAGAACTGCTAACTGTATAAGTCGATTGAGGGGCCGAGATTGAGAGCAGTTGTTTGATTGGAAGTAATGGTTGCAGTTAAGGGTTGTCTCTGTATTGATTAGCATTGCTTCAGGGGGTAATTGTGAACCGCTTTCTGGCGTGGTGGGAATGAGTTTTAATCTTGTGTTTAACCCGGACACACTGTTCTTGCGTTCTGTTCTGCCTCGTGTGTTGCAGCCTCCGTTTGTGGTGACGTTGGACGAGGTGGAGTTGGTTCATTTTGAGAGGGTGCAGTTCCACCTGAAGAATTTTGACATGGTGATTGTCTACAAGGACTACAGCAAGAAAGTGACGATGATCAACGCCATCCCAGTGGCCTCGCTCGACCCCATTAAAGAGTGGCTCAAGTACGGAGCTCCGTGATTCCGAGGGAGCATTACTCTGTATCTAACCCCGTGCTATACCTGTCCCGGCAGTGTTTGATGGGGACAGTGTCGAGGGAGCTTTACTCTGTATCTAACCCCGTGCTGTACCTGTCCCGGCAGTGTTTGATGGGGACAGTGTAGAGGGAGCTTTACTCTGTATCTAACCCCGTGCTGTACCCGTCCTGGGAGTATTTGATGGGGACAGCGTAGAGGGAGCTTTACTCTGTATCTAACCCCGTGCTGTACCCGTCCTGGGAGTGTTTGATGGGGACAGTGTAGAGGGAGCTTTACTCTGTATCTAACCCCGTGCTGTACCTGTCCTAGGAGTGTTTGATGGGGACAGCGTAGAGGGAGCTTTACTCTGTATCTAACCCCGTGCTGTACCTGTCCTGGGAGTGTTTGATGGGGACAGTGTAGAGGGAGCTTTACTCTGTATCTAACCCCGTGCTGTACCTGTCCTGGGAGTGTTTGATGGGGACAGTGTAGAGGGAGCTTTACTCTGTATCTAACCCCGTGCTGTACCTGTCCTAGGAGTGTTTGATGGGGACAGCGTAGAGGGAGCTTTACTTTGTATCTAACCCCGTGCTGTACCTGTCCTGGGAGTGTTTGATGGGGACAGTGTAGAGGGAGCTTTACTCTGTATCTAACCCCGTGCTGTACCTGTCCTGGGAGTGTTTGATGGGGACAGTGTAGAGGGAGCTTTACTCTGTATCTAACCCCGTGCTGTACCTGTCCTGGGAGTGTTTGATGGGGACAGTGTAGAGGGAGCTTTACTCTGTATCTAACCTGTGCTGTACCTGTCCTGGGAGTGTTTGATGGGGACAGTGTAGAGGGAGCTTTACTCTGTATCTAACCTGTGCTGTACCTGTCCTGGGAGTGTTTGATGGGGACAGTGTAGAGGGAGCTTTACTCTGTATCTAACCCCGTGCTGTACCTGTCCTGGGAGTGTTTGATGGGGACAGTGTAGAGGGAGCTTTACTCTGTATCTAACCCCGTACTGTACCTGTCCTGGGAGTGTTTGATGGGGACAGTGTAGAGGGAGCTTTACTCTGTATCTAACCCCGTGCTGTACCTGTCCTGGGAGTGTTTGATGGGGACAGTGTAGCGGGAGCTTTACTCTGTATCTAACCCCATGCTGTGCCTGTCCTGGGAGTGTTTGATGGGGACAGTGTAGAGGGAGCTTTACTCTGTATCTAACCCTGTGCTGTACCTGTGCTGGGAGTGAAGGGGAATGTTTGTGGGCTGACGTGAGCTTGGTTTTGAAGTGCTGTGTCCTGTTCTCCAGCTCCTGTGATCTGAAGTACACAGAGGGAGTACAGTCACTGAACTGGAGCAAGATCATGAAAACTATTGTCGACGACCCTGAAGGTTTCTTTGAACAAGGAGGCTGGTCGTTCTTGGAGCCTGAGGGTGATGTACGTACAGATGGGAGTGGTGGGTTGGGTAGTCTGGGGCGGTCCCCCTATTCTCAGTCATCATCAATCAACGGTAATCCAGGCCTATCTCTGTAACCTCCTCCCTCCCTACACCCTCCCTGTCTCTAACCTCCTCCCTCCCTACACCCTCCCTGTCTCTAACCTCCTCCCTCCCTACACCCTCCCTGTCTCTAACCTCCTCCCTCCCTACACCCTCCCTGTCTCTAACCTCCTCCCTCCCTACACCCTCCCTGTCTCTAACCTCCTCCCTCCCTACAACCCTCCCTATCTCTGTAACCTCCTCCCTCCCTACACCCTCCCTGTCTCTAACCTCCTCCCTCCCTACACCCTCCCTATCTCTGTAACCTCCTCCCTCCCTACAACCCTCCCTATCTCTGTAACCTCCTCCCTCCCTACACCCTCCCTGTCTCTAACCTCCTCCCTCCCTACACCCTCCCTGTCTCTAACCTCCTCCCTCCCTACACCCTCCCTGTCTCTAACCTCCTCCCTCCCTACACCCTCCCTGTCTCTAACCTCCTCCCTCCCTACACCCTCCCTGTCTCTAACCTCCTCCCTCCCTACAACCCTCCCTATCTCTGTAACCTCCTCCCTCCCTACACCCTCCCTATCTCTGTAACCTCCTCCCTCCCTACAACCCTCCCTATCTCTGTAACCGTGTCCAGCCCCGACAACCCTCCCTATCTCTATAACCTCCTCCAGCCCCGACAACCCTCCCTATCTCTGTAACCTCCTCCAGTCCCCTACAACCCTCCCTATCTCTGTAACCTCCTCCAGCCCCGACAACCCTCCCTATCTCTGTAACCTCCTCCAGTCCCCTACAACCCTCCCTATCTCTGTAACCTCCTCCAGCCCCGACAACCCTCCCTATCTCTGTAACCTCCTCCAGCCCCGACAACCCTCCCTATCTCTATAACCTCCTCCAGCCCCGACAACCCTCCCTATCTCTGTAACCTCCTCCAGCCCCGACAACCCTCCCTATCTCTGTAACCTCCTCCAGCCCCAACAACCCTCCCTATCTCTGTAACCTCCTCCAGTCTCTACACCCCTCCCTATCTCTGTAACCTCCTCCAGCGCCTATAACCCTTCCTATCTCTGTAACCTCCTCCAGCCCCAACAACCCTCCCTATCTCTGTAACCTCCTCCAGTCTCTACACCCCTCCCTATCTCTGTAACCTCCTCCAGCGCCTATAACCCTTCCTATCTCTGTAACCTCCTCCCTCCCGACACCCTCCCTGTCTTTAACCTCCTCCCTCCCTGCAACCCTCCCTATCTCTGTAACCTCCTCCAGCGCCTATAACCCTTCCTATCTCTGTAACCTCCTCCCTCCCTACACCCTCCCTGTCTCTAACCTCCTCCCTCCCTGCAACCCTCCCTATCTCTGTAACCTCCTCCCTCCCTACACCCTCCCTGTCTCTAACCTCCTCCCTCCCTACAACCCTCCCTATCTCTGTAACCGTGTCCAGCCCCGACAACCCTCCCTATCTCTGTAACCTCCTCCAGCCCCCTACAACCCTCCCTATCTCTATAACCTCCTCCAGCCCCGACAACCCTCCCTATCTCTGTAACCTCCTCCAGTCCCCTACAACCCTCCCTATCTCTATAACCTCCTCCAGCCCCGACAACCCTCCCCATCTCTGTAACCTCCTCCAGCCCCGACAACCCTCCCTATCTCTGTAACCTCCTCCCTCCCTACAACCCTTCCTATCTCTGTAACCTCCTCCAGCGCCGATAACCCTTCCTATCTCTGTAACCTCCTCCCTCCCTATCTCTGTAACCTCCTCCAGCCCCGACAACCCTCCCTTTCTCTGTAACCTCCTCCCTCCCTACAACCCTCCCTATCTCTGTAACCTCCTCCAGCACCTATAACCCTATCTTTGTAATCTCCTCCAGCCCCTACAACCCTCCCTATCTCTGTAACCTCCTCCAGCGCCTATAACCCTTCCAATCTCTGTAACCTCCTCCCTCCCTATCTCTGTAACCTCCTCCCTCCCTACAAGCCTCCCTATCTCTAACCTCCTCCCTCCCTCCAACCCTCTCTATCTCTGTAACCTCCTCCCTCCCTCCAACCCTCTCTATCTCTGTAACCTCCTCCCTCCCTACAATCTTCCCTGTCTCTGTAACGTCCTCCAGCCCCTACAACCCTCCCTATCCTATTCATGTATCAAGTGTGGCCTAACTAAGGTTCAACACAGCTGCAACATGACTTGCCAATTCTTATACTCAATGCCCCGGCCAATGAAGGCAAGCATGCCGTATGCCTTCTTGACTACCTTCGCCACCTGTGTTGCCCCTTTCAATGACCTGTGGACCTGTACACCTAGATCTCTTTGACTTTCAATACTCTTGAGGGTTCTACCATTCACTGTATATTCCCTACCTGCATTAGACCTTCCAAAATGCATTACCTCACATTTGTCCGGATCAAACTCCATCTGCCATCTCTCCGCCCAAGTCTCCAGACAATCTAAATCCTGCTGTATCCTCTGACAGTCCTCATCGCTATCTGCAATTCCACCAACCTTTGTGTCGTCTGCAAACTTACTAATCCGACCAGTTACATTTTCCTCCAAATCAATTGCTATGTCTCCTGATCAATTTGCATTGAAGTACGAGGTCGTTCTGTAAATTTGTGTGATCACCGATGTCTGTTGTCCATTTCTCTCCTGACGCTGTCTCCCCCGAGTTTGCAGGACCTCCAAATCTCCTCGTTCCCGTCGACAGCAGACGCCCCACCCGTCTCCGCTCCCCCTGAGGCCCTTCCTCTGTGACTTACCGACAATGGGTACCTCCCAGGGGACAGCGCCCTCGATCCGCCACCCTTCCCCGAGGTCCGTCTGCATTTCCCGCTTCGCTGTCGCGCGGGGGGGCGGGGGGGGGGGGGCCGCATTCGGGAGCGACGCCCCATCAGGAGATGGGGATTGCGCCCAGCAAAGGGGCCTCGGGAACCACACTGGGTGCGGTAGAGCAGGCTCCCTCGCTCACTCTGCCTTGTATCCCCCTCACAGGGCAGCGAGGTGGGGGAACAGAACTCCGAATCCGAGATGGAGGACGAAACGTTTAATCCTTCGGATGATGACGATGACGTGGAAGATGAGGACAGCGATGAAGATTATTCGTCGGAGACGGAGGAATCCGGTGAGCATCCGGAGCTCGCCAACTGAGGTGGGAGGGTCAGAGCTGAGGGAGCGCCGCACTGTCAGAGGGTCACTACTGAGGGAGTGCCGCACTGTCAGAGGGTCAGTACTGAGGGAGTGCCGCACTGTCAGAGGGTCAGTACTGAGGGAGTGCCGCACTGTCAGAGGGTCAGTACTGAGGGAGTGCCGCTCTGTCGGAGGGTCAGTACTGAGGGAGTGCTGCCCTGTCAGAGGGTCAGTACTGAGGGAGCGCCGCACTGTCAGAGGGTCAGTACTGAGGGAGTGCTGCACTGTCAGAGGGTCAGTACTGAGGGAGTGCCGCACTGTCAGGGTCAGTACTGAGGGAGTGCCGCACTGTCAGAGGGTCAGTATTGAGGGAGCGCCGCACTGTCAAAGGGTCAGTACTGAGGGAGCGCCGCACTGTCAGAGGGTCAGTACTGAGGCAGTGCTGCACTGTCAGAGGGTCAGTACTGAGGGAGCGCTGCACTGTCAGAGGGTCAGTACTGGGGGAGTGCCGCACTGTCAGAGGGTCAGTACTGAGGGAGTGCCGCACTGTCAGAGGGTCAGTACTGGGGGAGTGCCGCACTGTCAGAGGGTCAGTACTGGGGCAGTGCCGCACTGTCAGAGGGTCAGTACTGAGGGAGGGCTGCACTGTCAGAGGGTCAATACTGAAGAAGTGCCGCACTGTCGGAGGGTCAGTACTGGGGAAGTGCCGCACTGTCAGAGGGTCAGTACTGAGGGAGTGCCGCACTGTCAGAGGGTCTGTACTGAGGGAGTGCCGCACTGTCAGAGGGTCAGTGCTGAGGGAGTGCCGCACTGTCAGAGGGTCAGTACTGAAGAAGTGCCGCACTGTCAGAGGGTCAGTATTGAGGGAGCGCCGCACTGACAGAGGGTCAGTACCGCGGGAGTGCCGCACTGTCAGAGGGTCAGTACTGAGGGAGCGCCGCACTGTCAGAGGGTCAGTGCTGAGGGAGTGCCGCACTGTCAGAGGGTCAGTACTGAAGAAGTGCCGCACTGTCAGAGGGTCAGTATTGAGGGAGCGCCGCACTGTCAGAGGGTCAGTACCGAGGGAGTGCCGCACTGTCAGAGGGTCAGTACTGAGGGAGTGCCGCACTGTCAGAGGGTCAGTACTGAGGGAGTGCCGCACTGTCAGAGGGTCAGTACTGAGGGAGTCCTGCACTGTCAGACGGTCAGTACTGAGGGAGTGCTGCACTGACAGAGGATCAGTACTGAGGGAGTGCTGCACTGTCAGAGGGTCAGTACTGAGGGAGTGCCGCACTGTCAGAGGGTCAGTACTGAGGGAGTGCCGCACTGGCAGAGGGTCAGTACTGAGGGAGGGCCACACTGTCAGAGGGTCAGTACTGAGTGAGTGCTGCACTGTCAGAGGGTCAGTACTGAGGGAGTGCCGCACTGTCAGAGGGTCAGTACTGAGGGAGTGTTGCACTGTCAGAGGGTCAGTACTGAGGGAGTGCCGCACTGTCATAGGGTCAGTACTGAGGGAGTGCTGCACTGTCAGAGCGTCAGTACTGAGGGAGCGCCGCACTGTCAGAGGGTCAGTACTGAGGGAGTGCTGCACTGTCAGGGACAGTACTGAATGAGTGCCGCACTGTCAGAGGGTCAGTACTGAGGGAGTGCTGCACTGTCAGAGGGTCAGTACTGAGGGAGCGCTGCACTGTCAGTGGGTCAGTACTGAGGGAGAGCCGCACTGTCCGAGGGTCAGTACTGTGGGAGTGCCGCACTGTCAGAGGGTCAGGACTGAGGGAGTGCCGTACTGTCAGAGGGTCAGTACTGAGGGAGCGCCGTACTGAGGGAGTGCCACACTGTCAGAGGGTCAGTACTGAGGCAGTGCTTCACTGTCAGAGGGTCAGTGCTGAGGGAGTGCCGCATTGTCAGAGGGTCAGTGCTGAGGGAGTGCCGCACTGTCAGAGGGTCAGTACTGAGGGAGTGCCGCACTGTCAGAGAGTCAGTACTGAGGTAGTGCCGCACTGTCAGAGGGTCAGAGCTGAGGGAGCGCCGCACTGTCAGGGGGTAAGTACTGAGGGAGTGCCGCACTGTCAGAGAGTCAGTACTGAGGGAGTGCCGCACTGTCAGAGGGTCGGTACTGAGGGAGTGCCGCACTGTCAGAGGGTCAGTACTGAGGGAGTGCCGCACTGTCAGAGGGTCAGTACTGGGGCAGTGCCGCATTGTCAGAGGGTCAGTACTGAGGGAGCGCCGCACTGTCAGAGGGTCAGTACTGAGGGAGTGCCGAACTGTCAGAGGGTCAGTACTGAGGGAGTGCCGCACTGTCAGAGGGTCAGTACTGAGGGAGTGCCGCACTGTCAGAGGGTCAGTACTGAGGGAGCGCCGCACTGCTAGAGTTGCTGTGTGCCGTGTATCTGACGTATTTTCGGTTCTACACTTACAGCCAGCGAGGAATCCTTGGGCAGTGAGGAGGAGAGTGGAAAAGATTGGGATGAGCTCGAAGAGGAAGCTCGACGAGGTAAGTTGGGAATCGTTACTGCATCAACTGTTCACCATGGACCACGTTCGATATCGGAAAAGCGTCGGATAATTCTCAGGTTAGACCACACTGGGTACACTGTGCACAGTTTCGGTCTCCGTACCCCTCGGTTAGACCACACTGGGAGCACCGTGCACAGTTCCAGTCTCCGTATCCCTCAGTTAGACCACACTGGGAGCACTGTGCACAGTTCCAGTCTCCGTATCCCTCAGTTAGACCCACACTGGGAGTACAGTGCACAGTTCCGGTCTCCGTATCCCTCGGTTAGACCACACTGGGAGCACCGTGCACAGTTCCAGCCTCCGTATCCCTCGGTTAGGCCCACACTGGGAGCACTGTGCACAGTTCCGGTCTCCAGATCCCTCGGTTAGACCACACTGGGAGCACCGTGCACAGTTCCGATCTCCGTATCCCTCGGTTAGACCACACTGGGAGGACCGTGCACAGTTCCGGTCTCTGTATCCCTCGGTTAGACCACACTGGGAGCACCGCGCACAGTTCCAGTCCCCGTATCCCTCGGTTAGACCACACTGGGAGCACTGTGCACAGTTCTGGTCTCCGTATCCCTCGGTTAGACCACACTGGGAGCACCGTGCACAGTTCCAGTCTCCGTATCCCTCGGTTAGATCACACTGGGAGCACTGTGCACAGTTCCGGTCTCCATATCCCTCGGTTAGACCACACTGGGACCACCGTGCACAGTTCCGGTCTCCGTATCACTCGATTAGACCACACTGGGAGCACTGTGCACAGTTCCGGTCTCCGTATCACTCGGTTAGACCACTCTGGGAGCACTGTGCACAGTTCCGGTCTCCGTATCCCTCGGTTAGACCCACACTGGGAGCGCTGTGCACAGTTCCGGTCTCCGTATCCCTCGGTTAGACCACTCTGGGAGCACCGTGCACAGTTCCGGTCTCCGTATCCCTCGGTTAGACCACACTGGGAGCACTGTGCACAGTTCCGGTCTCCGTATCCCTCGGTTAGACCACACTGGGAGCACTGTGCACAGTTCCGGTCTCCGTATCCCTCGGTTAGACCACTCTGGGAGCACTGTGCACAGTTCCAGTCTCCGTCTCCCTCGGTTAGACCACTCTGGGAGCACTGTGCACAGTTCCAGTCTCCGTATCCCTCGGTTAGACCACACTGGGAGCACCGTGCACAGTTCCGGTCTCCGTATCACTCGGTTAGACCACACTGGGAGCACCGTGCACAGTTCCAGTCTCCGTATCTCTCGGTTAGACCACACTGGGAGCACCGTGCACAGTTCCGGTCTCCGTATCACTCGGTTAGACCACACTGGGAGCACTGTGCACAGTTTCTGTCTCCGTATCACTCGGTTAGACCACACTGGGAGCACCGTGCACAGTTCCGGTCTCCGTATCCCTCGGTTAGACCCACACTGGGAGCACTGTTCAATGTTATAGAAAGGACACAGTTAGTGGGGATAGTATTTTTTTTTAAGTTTTCCTCGATTTTTAAATTTTTTTTCCCCCAGTTATGGGGCAATTTAACGTGGCCAATCCCCGTACCCTGCACATTTTTGGGTTGTGGGGGTGAGACCCACGCAGACACGGGGAGAATGTGCAAACTCCACACGGACAGTGACCCGGGACCGGGATCGAGCCCGGGACCTCGGCGCCGTGAGGCCCTTTACTCTGATGTCCCCAAACCCGGATGATTACGGCATTCGGGCGGGATTGTGAGTGGATCCCTTTTTGTCCGTTTCAATGTCGGCGTGGGAGAGGGGGCTGGCGATCTTGATGGAGCACATGATGGAGTGGGGGTCAGAGAAGGGCACTAAGGAGGGAGGGGTGCCGCAGATTTGAACTGGCAGATTGTTATTGAAACGTTTCATGTGGAACCCGCTCGGACAAATGCTGGAGTGCCAAATTTCAAACCATCATCGCTGCTGATCGGGGGTGGCTGCTACCTCACGGTTCCGAAGACCCGGGTCACTGCCTGTGTGGAGTTTGCACATTCTCCCCGTGACTGCGCGGGCCTCACTCCCATAACCCAAAGATGTGCAGGGTCGGTGGATTGGCCCCGCTAAATTGCAAAAAAAATTTTTAGATCATAGGTTCACGTGCTGGAAACAACTTGCGTGCAGTAAACCGGGATTTGGCGTCTGCAAACAAAAGGGATATGTTCAAGCCTTGTGCCTGTTTCGATTTCCCGGGAGCTCGGAGCCTGTGGGTTCCCTCCTCCACCCCCCCACCCCCCGTCCCCGTCTCCTCTGTCTCATTCCTCTTCCCTTCTCTTCTCCTCCCCCCCCCCCCTCGCAGCTGACCGGGAATACCACGAGGAAGAGGAGGATACCATGAGTCGGAAGAGGAAAGGACCGGTCATCCGTATCAGCAGTAAGAAGAAGAGGCGGAAATGAGCGCGGAGAGCGTGCGACGCAGGTGGATCCGCATCTGCTGCGGAATCTCAGCTACTGGCAGCAGACATTAGACTTTTGTATGTTCCTTTCGTCACCCTCCTTTTCCAATTCCGCCTCCCTGTCTTTCGTTTTGTTAATATTTCACAGACCAACTTGAAATGTGATGATTTCTACAAGCGTGCCAGGTTTTCTGCCTCCCATTCTCTTCCCCCTCCCCTGCCCCCCTCCCCCCCCCCCCCCCCCCCCCCCCCCCACGTCCTCGCCCCCACCACCTCTCTCCGAGGTTTGGCCAGAGCTGCCTGCGCGTGTGGCTGTGTATGTCTGTGTGTGTGTGTGCGCCTGTCTGTGCGTGTGTGTGCGCGCCTGTCTGTGTGTGTGTGTGCGTGCGCCTGTCTGTGTGTGTGTGTGTGTGTGCGCCTGTGTGTGTGCGCGTGGCTTCCTGCATGTCTGTGTGTGTGTGCCTTCCTGCCTGTCTGTGTGTGTGCGCCTTCCTGCCTGTCTGTGTGTGTGCGCGCCTTTCTGCCTGTTCGTGTGTGTGCCTTCCTGCCTGTCTGAGTGTGTGTGGCTTCCTCCCCGTGTGCGCGCACGTATGTGTGCGCGCGCGCACGTATGTGTGTGCGCGCGCGTGTGCGAGCGGCTTCCTGCCTGTCTGTGTGTGTGCAGCTTCCTGCCTGTCTGTGAGTGTGTGGGGAAACCCTCTTTTTAATTTTTCCCTCTGTGGAGGGAGCGTGTTGACCTGGAGGGGAATGTGACACATGGTCCCAGTGCTGGATGTTGGTGGGCAGTCACCCCGCCTGTCCTGGCGAATGGGGGGCAGTGGAATTGGGGGGGGGGGGGGGTGTGCGTGGGGGGACGGCGGCTGTTTAAAGGAATATTGTTTTTCTGAGAATAGACGATATTATCCTTTAGCTCGCGATCCTGCTCGTGTGATTTTTCTTTTTTGTATGTGGGCCAGAGTCCCACGGGGGGGGGGGGGGGGGTTCTAGGCGGGTGGAGTAGCGGAGCAAATGGGGTGCTATCCTGTCACAGTGGAGGGTTCTGGCCCCGGTGACTGTAAGGCGGGGTGCGTCTGGGAGCAGCGCCCAGTCCTGCCTCTCGACAGACCCCCACTGGCCTCTCGACCGGGTCCACGTACCTCACCTCACTGCTCCTGGCTTTTACCCCCCCCTTTCCCTGATTTTTTTTTCCCACCCCCCCCCCTTCCGGTCCTCCTTTTTTTGACTTGTCGTGACATTTCTTGCTGATTAAAGTACGATTTATATAAAACCAGCCAATTGGTCAGTCTCGTCTTCCTCTGACAATGTGGGGGGGGGGCGAACTCAATGAGAGGGGCTTGCACAGGCCCGATGGGCAGAATGGCATCCTTCTGTGTTGTCCGATTTTGGGGGGGGGGGGGGGTCACCTTTTTTTTTTTTTTTTTGAGAGTTGCAATTGAACTCTGACTGTCCCTCACCCCGTTCTGAATTGAGGGGGGGGGGGGTCACCTTTTTTTCTGCGATTTGCAATTGAACTCTGACTGTCCCTCACCCCGTTCTGAATTGAGGGGGGGGGGTGGGGGGTCACCTTTTTTTCTGCGGTTTGCAATTGAACTCTGACTGTCCCTCACCCCATTCTGAATTAACAGCAGTGAGACTTTGACGCATCGAAAAAAAGATCTCGGAATCGCTTGGAGCCCCGCTCGATGGTTTGGGCGGGGGTGGGGGGGGCTTCTTTGTAACACTTCGCCCGCAGCTTAGATGTCCCATTGAAGAACGACTCGAATCCACCAGTTGGAAATAGACCTTTATTTTTAAAATGGTGGAGGGAGGGTGGGTTTGGGGGCAACGAGCTCTTCATACCGGTCCCCGTGCGGGAACCGGCTTTGGCCTCCTGGGTAGGGGTTCCCGCCCGAAAGATTCACCTGGTGACCTTCGCCTTGTGAGGTTAATCCGCCCGACATGTCAGCCACGATCGCTTGGAGGGCCGTGGCGCCTTCGACCGTCACGGCCAGCTTGCCCATCACCGCCGTCTCGCGTCCGGCCTCGAGGACTGAACAACAGCGGGGGCAAAGGGTTAGATAGGCTGAGAAAGGGGCTTCAACAAGAGAGATACCCATGTTGAATCTAATCGAGGGGTTCGGGGTGGTTTATATATAGAATAACAGATACCCGGGAGTGAGTTACAGACTGGAATCTAATCGAGGGGTTCGGGGTGGTTTATATATAGAATAACAGATACCCGGGAGTGAGTTACAGACTGGAATCTAATCGAGGGGTTCGGGGTGGTTTATATATAGAATAACAGATACCCGGGAGTGAGTTACAGACTGGAATCTAATCGAGGGGTTCGGGGTGGTTTATATATAGAATAACAGATACCCGGGAGTGAGTTACAGACTGGAATCTAATCGAGGGGTTCGGGGTGGTTTATATATAGAATAACAGATACCCGGGAGTGAGTTACAGACTGGAATCTAATCGAGGGGTTCGGTCTGGTTTATATATAGAATAACAGATACCCGGGAGTGAGTTACAGACTGGAATCTAATCGAGGGGTTCGGGGTGGTTTATATATAGAATAACAGATACCCGGGAGTGAGTTACAGACTGGAATCTAATCGTGGTGTTCGGGGTGGTTTATATATAGAATAACAGATACCCGGGAGTGAGTTACAGACTGGAATCTAATCGAGGTGTTCAGGGTGGTTTATATATAGAATAACAGGTACCCGGGAGTGAGTTACAGACTGGAATCTAATCGAGGGGTTCGGGGTGGTTTATATATAGAATAACAGATACCCGGGAGTGAGTTACAGACTGGAATCTAATCGAGGAGTTCGGGGTGGTTTATATATAGAATAACAGATACCCGGGAGTGAGTTACAGACTGGAATCTAATCGAGGGGTTCGGGGTGGTTTATATATAGAATAACAGATACCCGGGAGTGAGTTACAGACTGGAATCTAGTTGAGGGGTTCGGGGGGGTATATATATATAGAATAACAGATACCCGGGAGTGAGTTACAGACTGGAATCTAATCGAGGAGTTCGGGGTGGTTTATATATAGAATAACTGATACCCGGGAGTGAGTTACAGACTGGAATCTAATCGAGGTGTTCGGGGTGGTTTATATATAGAATAACAGATACCCGGAAGTGAGTTACAGACTGGAATCTAATCGAGGGGTTCGGGGTGGTTTATATATAGAATAACAGTTACCCGGGAGTGAGTAACAGACTGGAATCTATTCGAGGGGTTCGGGGTGGTTTATATAGAGAATAACAGATACCCAGGAGTGAGTTACAGACTGGAATCTAATCGAGGGGTTCGGGATGGTTTATATATAGAATAACAGATACCCGGGAGTGAGTTACAGTCTGGAATCTAATCGAGGGGTTCGGGGTGGTTTATATATAGAATAACTGATACCCGGGAGTGAGTTACAGACTGGAATCTAATCGAGGGGTTCGGGGTGGTTTATATAGAGAATAACAGGTACCCGGGAGTGAGTTACAGACTGGAATCTAATCGAGGGGTTCGGGGTGGTTTATATACAGAATAACAGATACCCGGGAGTGAGTTCCAGAATGGAATCTAATCGAGGGGTTCGGAGTGGTTTATATATAGAATAACAGATACCCGGGAGTGAGTTACAGACTGGAATCTAATCGAGGGGTTCGGGATGGTTTATATATAGAATCACAGATACCCGGGAGTGAGTTACAGACTGGAATCTAATCGAGGGGTTCGGGGTGGTTTATATATCGAACACCAGAAACCCGGGAGTGAGTTACAGACTGGAATCTCATCGAGGGGTTCGGGGTGGTTTATATATAGAATAACAGATACCCGGGAGTGAGTTACAGACTGGAATCTAATCGAGAGGTTTGGGGTGGTTTATATATAGAATAACAGATACCGGGGAGTGAGTTACAGACTGGAATCTAATCGAGGGGTTCGGGATGGTTTATATATAGAATAACAGATACCCGGGAGTGAATTACAGACTGGAATCTAATCGAGGGGTTCGGGGTGGTTTATATATAGAATAACAGATACCCGGGAGTGAGTTACAGACTGGAATCTAATCGAGGGGTTCGGGATGGTTTATATATAGAATAACAGATACCCGGGAGTGAGTTACAGTCTGGAATCTAATCGAGGGGTTCGGGGTGGTTTATATATAGAATAACTGATACCCGGGAGTGAGTTACAGACTGGAATCTAATCGAGGGGTTCGGGGTGGTTTATATAGAGAATAACAGGTACCCGGGAGTGAGTTACAGACTGGAATCTAATCGAGGGGTTCGGGGTGGTTTATATACAGAATAACAGATACCCGGGAGTGAGTTCCAGAATGGAATCTAATCGAGGGGTTCGGAGTGGTTTATATATAGAATAACAGATACCCGGGAGTGAGTTACAGACTGGAATCTAATCGAGGGGTTCGGGATGGTTTATATATAGAATAACAGATACCCGGGAATGAGTTACAGACTGGAATCTAATCGAGGGGTTCGGGGTGGTTTATATATAGAATCACAGATACCCGGGAGTGAGTTACAGACTGGAATCTAATCGAGGGGTTCAGGGTGGTTTATATATAGAATAACCGATACCCGGGAGTGAGTTACAGACTGGAAGCTAATCGAGGGGTTCGGGGTGGTTTATATATTGAATAACATATACCCGGGAGTGAGTTACAGACTGGAATCTAACGAGGGGTTCGGGGTGGTTTATATATAGAAAAACAGATACCCGGGAGTGAGTTACAGACTGGAATCTAATCGAGGGGTTTGGGGTGGTTTATATATAGAATAACAGATACCCGGGAGTGAGTTACAGACTGGAATCTAATCAAGGGGTTCGGGGTGGTTTATATATAGATTAACAGATACCCGGGAGTGAGTTGCAGACTGGAATCTAATCGAGGGGTTCGGGGTGGTTTATATATAGAATAACAGATACCCGGGAGTGAGTTACAGACTGGAATCTAATCGAGGGGTTCGGGGTGGTTTATATATAGAATAACAGATACCCGGGAGTGAGTTACAGACTGGAATCTAATCGAGGGGTTCGGGGTGGTTTATATATAGAATAACAGATACCCGGGAGTGAGTTACAGACTGGAATCTAATCGAGGGGTTCGGGGTGGTTTATATATAGAATAACAGATACCCGGGAGTGAGTTACAGACTGGAATCTAATCGAGGGGTTCGGTCTGGTTTATATATAGAATAACAGATACCCGGGAGTGAGTTACAGACTGGAATCTAATCGAGGGGTTCGGGGTGGTTTATATATAGAATAACAGATACCCGGGAGTGAGTTACAGACTGGAATCTAATCGTGGTGTTCGGGGTGGTTTATATATAGAATAACAGATACCCGGGAGTGAGTTACAGACTGGAATCTAATCGAGGTGTTCAGGGTGGTTTATATATAGAATAACAGGTACCCGGGAGTGAGTTACAGACTGGAATCTAATCGAGGGGTTCGGGGTGGTTTATATATAGAATAACAGATACCCGGGAGTGAGTTACAGACTGGAATCTAATCGAGGAGTTCGGGGTGGTTTATATATAGAATAACAGATACCCGGGAGTGAGTTACAGACTGGAATCTAATCGAGGGGTTCGGGGTGGTTTATATATAGAATAACAGATACCCGGGAGTGAGTTACAGACTGGAATCTAGTTGAGGGGTTCGGGGGGGTATATATATATAGAATAACAGATACCCGGGAGTGAGTTACAGACTGGAATCTAATCGAGGAGTTCGGGGTGGTTTATATATAGAATAACTGATACCCGGGAGTGAGTTACAGACTGGAATCTAATCGAGGTGTTCGGGGTGGTTTATATATAGAATAACAGATACCCGGAAGTGAGTTACAGACTGGAATCTAATCGAGGGGTTCGGGGTGGTTTATATATAGAATAACAGTTACCCGGGAGTGAGTAACAGACTGGAATCTATTCGAGGGGTTCGGGGTGGTTTATATAGAGAATAACAGATACCCAGGAGTGAGTTACAGACTGGAATCTAATCGAGGGGTTCGGGATGGTTTATATATAGAATAACAGATACCCGGGAGTGAGTTACAGTCTGGAATCTAATCGAGGGGTTCGGGGTGGTTTATATATAGAATAACTGATACCCGGGAGTGAGTTACAGACTGGAATCTAATCGAGGGGTTCGGGGTGGTTTATATAGAGAATAACAGGTACCCGGGAGTGAGTTACAGACTGGAATCTAATCGAGGGGTTCGGGGTGGTTTATATACAGAATAACAGATACCCGGGAGTGAGTTCCAGAATGGAATCTAATCGAGGGGTTCGGAGTGGTTTATATATAGAATAACAGATACCCGGGAGTGAGTTACAGACTGGAATCTAATCGAGGGGTTCGGGATGGTTTATATATAGAATCACAGATACCCGGGAGTGAGTTACAGACTGGAATCTAATCGAGGGGTTCGGGGTGGTTTATATATCGAACACCAGAAACCCGGGAGTGAGTTACAGACTGGAATCTCATCGAGGGGTTCGGGGTGGTTTATATATAGAATAACAGATACCCGGGAGTGAGTTACAGACTGGAATCTAATCGAGAGGTTTGGGGTGGTTTATATATAGAATAACAGATACCGGGGAGTGAGTTACAGACTGGAATCTAATCGAGGGGTTCGGGATGGTTTATATATAGAATAACAGATACCCGGGAGTGAATTACAGACTGGAATCTAATCGAGGGGTTCGGGGTGGTTTATATATAGAATAACAGATACCCGGGAGTGAGTTACAGACTGGAATCTAATCGAGGGGTTCGGGATGGTTTATATATAGAATAACAGATACCCGGGAGTGAGTTACAGTCTGGAATCTAATCGAGGGGTTCGGGGTGGTTTATATATAGAATAACTGATACCCGGGAGTGAGTTACAGACTGGAATCTAATCGAGGGGTTCGGGGTGGTTTATATAGAGAATAACAGGTACCCGGGAGTGAGTTACAGACTGGAATCTAATCGAGGGGTTCGGGGTGGTTTATATACAGAATAACAGATACCCGGGAGTGAGTTCCAGAATGGAATCTAATCGAGGGGTTCGGAGTGGTTTATATATAGAATAACAGATACCCGGGAGTGAGTTACAGACTGGAATCTAATCGAGGGGTTCGGGATGGTTTATATATAGAATAACAGATACCCGGGAATGAGTTACAGACTGGAATCTAATCGAGGGGTTCGGGGTGGTTTATATATAGAATCACAGATACCCGGGAGTGAGTTACAGACTGGAATCTAATCGAGGGGTTCAGGGTGGTTTATATATAGAATAACCGATACCCGGGAGTGAGTTACAGACTGGAAGCTAATCGAGGGGTTCGGGGTGGTTTATATATTGAATAACATATACCCGGGAGTGAGTTACAGACTGGAATCTAACGAGGGGTTCGGGGTGGTTTATATATAGAAAAACAGATACCCGGGAGTGAGTTACAGACTGGAATCTAATCGAGGGGTTTGGGGTGGTTTATATATAGAATAACAGATACCCGGGAGTGAGTTACAGACTGGAATCTAATCAAGGGGTTCGGGGTGGTTTATATATAGATTAACAGATACCCGGGAGTGAGTTGCAGACTGGAATCTAATCGAGGTGTTCAGGGTGGTTTATATATAGAATAACAGATACCCGGGAGTGAGTTACAGACTGAAATCTAATCGAGGGGTTCGGGGTGGTTTATATACAGAATAACAGATAACCGGGAGTGAGTTACAGACTGGAATCTAATCGAGGGGTTTGGGGTGGTTTATATATAGAATAACAGATAACCGGGAGTGAGTTACAGACTGGAATCTAATCGAGGGGTTCGGGGTTGTTTATATATAGAATAACAGATACCCGGGAGTGAGTCACAGACTGGAATCTAATCGAGGGGTTCGGGGTGGTTTATATATAGAATAACAGATACCCGGGAGTGAGTTACAGACTGGAATCTAATCGAGGGGTTCGGGGTGGTTTATATATAGAATAACAGATACCCGGGAGTGAGTTACAGACTGGAATCTAATCGAGGGGTTCAGGGTGGTTTATATATAGAATAACAGATACCCGGGAGTGAGTTACAGACTGGAATCTAATCGAGGGGTTCAGGGTGGTTTATATATAGAATAACAGATACCTGGGAGTGAGTTACAGACTGGAATCTAATCGAGGGGTTCGGGGTGGTTTATATATAGAATAACAGATACCCGGGAGTGTGTTACAGACTGGAATCTAATCGAGGGGTTCGGGGTTGTTTATATAGAACAACAGATACCTGGGAGTGAGTTACAGACTGGAATCTAATCGAGGGGTTCGGGGTGGTTTATATAAAGAATAACAGATAGCCGGGAGTGAGTTACAGACTGGAATCTAATCGAGGGGTTCGGGGTGGTTTATATATAGAATAACAGAAAACCGGGAGTCAGTTACAGACTGGAATCTAATCGAGGGGTTCGGGGTGGTTTATATATAGAATAACAGATACCCGGGTGTGAGTTACAGACTGGAATCTAATCGAGGTGTTCAGAGTGGTTTATTTTTAGAATAACAGATACCCGGGAGTGAGTTACAGACTGGAATCTAATCGAGGTGTTCAGGGTGGTTTATTTTTAGAATAACAGATACCCGGGAGTGAGTTACAGACTGGAATATAATCGAGGGGTTCGGGGTGGTTTATATATAGAATAACAGAAACCCGGGAGTGAGTTACAGACTGGAATCTAATCGAGGGGTTCGGGGTGGTTTATATATAGAATAACAGATACCCGGGAGTGAGTTACAGACTGGAATCTAATCGAGGTGTTCGGGGTGGTTTATATATAGAATAACAGATACCTGGGAGTGAGTTACAGACTGGAATCTAATTGAGGGGTTCGGGGTGGTTTATATATAGAATAACAGATACCCGGGGGTGAGTTACAGACTGGAATCTAATCGAGGGGTTCGGGGTGTTTTATATATAGAATAACAGATACCCGGGAGTGAGTTACAGACTGGAATCTAATCGAGGGGTTCGGGGTGGTTTATATATAGAATAACAGATACCCGGGAGTGAGTTACAGACTGGAATCTAATCGAGGTGTTCGGGGTGGTTTATATATAGAATAACAGATACCTGGGAGTGAGTTACAGACTGGAATCTAATTGAGGGGTTCGGGGTGGTTTATATATAGAATAACAGATACCCGGGGGTGAGTTACAGACTGGAATCTAATCGAGGGGTTCGGGATGGTTTATATATAGAATAACAGATACCCGGGAGTGAGTTACAGACTGGAATCTAATTGAGGGGTTCGGGGTGGTTTATATATAGAATAACAGATACCCGGGGGTGAGTTACAGACTGGAATCTAATCGAGGGGTTCGGGGTGGTTTATATATAGAATAACAGATATCCGGGGGTGAGTTACAGACTGGAATCTAATCGAGGGGTTCGGGGTGGTTTATATATAGAATAACAGATACCCGGGGGTGAGTTACAGACTGGAATCTAATCGAGGGGTTCGGGGTGGTTTATATATAGAATAACAGATACCCGGGTGTGAGTTACAGACTGGAATCTAATCGAGGGGTTCGGGGTGGTTTATATATAGAATAACAGATACCCGGGAGTGAGTTACAGACTGGAATCTAATCGAGGTGTTCGGGGTGGTTTATATATAGAATAACAGATACCCGGGAGTGAGTTACAGACTGGAATCTAATCGAGGGGTTCGGGGTGGTTTATATATAGAATAACAGATACCCGGGAGTGAGTTACAGACTGGAATCTAATCGAGGGGTTCGGGGTGGTTTATATATAGAATAACAGATACCCGGGAGTGAGTTACAGACTGGAATCTAATCGAGGTGTTCGGGGTGGTTTATATATAGAATAACAGATACCCGGGAGTGAGTTACAGACTGGAATCTAATCGAGGGGTTCGGGGTGGTTTATATATAGAATAACAGATACCCGGGAGTGAGTTACAGACTGGAATCTAATCGAGGGGTTCAGTGTGGTTTATATATAGAATATCAGATACCCGGGAGTGAGTTACAGACTGGAATCTAATCGAGGGGTTCAGCGTCGTTTATAAATAGAATAACATACCCGGGAGTGAGTTACAGACTGGAATCTAATCGAGGGGTTCAGGGTGGTTTATATATAGAATAACAGATACCCGGGAGTGAGTTACAGACTGGAATCTAATCGAGGGTTTCGGAGTGGTTTACATATAGAATAACAGATACCCGGGAGTGAGTTACAGACTGGAATCTAATCGAGGTGTTCGGGGTGGTTTATATATAGAATAACAGATACCCGGGAGTCAGTTGCAGACTGGAATCTAATCGAGGGGTTCGGGGTGGTTTATATATAGAATAACAGATACCCGGGAGTGAGTTACAGACTGGAATCTAATCGAGGGGTTCGGGGTGGTTTATATATAGAATAAGAGATACCCGGGAGTGAGTTACAGACTGGAATCTAATGGAGGGGTTCGGGGTGCTTTATATACAGAATAACAGATACCCGGGAGTGAGTTACAGACTGGAATCTAATCGAGGGGTTCGGGGTGGTTTATATATAGAATAACAGATACCCGGGAGTGAGTTACAGACTGGAATCTAATGGAGGGGTTCGGGGTGGTTTATATACAGAATAACAGATACCCGGGAGTGAGTTACAGACTGGAATCTAATCGAGGGGTTCGGGGTGGTTTATATATAGAATAACAGATACCCGGGAGTGAGTTACAGACTGGAATCTAATCGAGGGGTTCAGGGTGGTTTATATATAGAATAACAGATACCCGGGAGTGAGTTACAGACTGGAATCTAATCGAGGGGTTCGGGGTTGTTTATATATAGAATAACAGATACCCGGGAGTGAGTTACAGACTGGAATCTAATCGAGGGGTTCGGGGTGGTTTATATATAGAATAACAGATACCCGGGAGTGAGTTACAGACTGGAATCTAATCGAGGTGTTCGGGGTGGTTTATATATAGAATAACAGATACCCGGGAGTGAGTTACAGACTGGAATCTAATCGAGGGGTTCGGGGTGGTTTATATATAGAATAACAGATACCCGGGAGTGAGTTACAGACTGGAATCTAATCGAGGGGTTCAGTGTGGTTTATATATAGAATATCAGATACCCGGGAGTGAGTTACAGACTGGAATCTAATCGAGGGGTTCGGGGTGGTTTATATATAGAATAACAGATATCCGGGGGTGAGTTACCGACTGGAATCTAATCGAGGGGTTCGGGATGGTTTATATATAGAATAACAGATACCCGGGAGTGAGTTACCGACTGGAATCTAATCGAGGGGTTCAGGGTGGTTTATATATAGAATAACAGATACCCGGGAGTGAGTTACAGACTGGAATCTAATCGAGGGGTTCGGGATGGTTTATATATAGAATAACAGATACCCGGGAGTGAGTTACAGACTGGAATCTAATCGAGGGGTTTGGGGTGGTTTATATATCGAATAACAGATACCCGGGAGTGAGTTACAGACTGGAATCTAATCGAGGTGTTCGGGGTGGTTTATATATAGAATAACAGATACCCGGGAGTGAGTTACAGACTGGAATCTAATCGAGGGGTTCGGGGTGGTTTGTATATAGAATAACAGATACCCGGGAGTGAGTTACAGACTGGAATCTAATCGAGGGGTTCGGGGTGGTTTATATATAGAATAACAGATACCCGGGAATGAGTTACAGACTGGAATCTAATCGAGGGGTTCGGGGTGGTTTATATATAAAATAACAGATACCCGGGAGTGAGTTACAGACTGGAATCTAATCGAGGGGTTCGGTGTGGTTTATATATAGAATAACAGATACCCGGGAGTGAGGTACAGACTGGAATCTAATCGAGGGGTTCGGGATGGTTTATATATAGAATAACAGATACCCGGGAGTGAGTTACAGACTGGAATCTAATCGAGGGGTTCGGGGTGGTTTATATATAGAATAACAGATACCCGGGAGTGAGTTACAGACTGGAATCTAATCGAGGGGTTCGGGGTGGTTTATATATAGAATAACAGATACCCGGGAGTGAGTTACAGACTGGAATCTAATTGAGGGGTTCGGGATGGTTTATATAGAGAATTACAGATACCCGGTAGTGAGTTACAGACTGGAATCTAATCGAGGGGTACAGGGTGGTTTATATATAGAATAACAGATACCCGGGAGTGAGTTACAGACTGGAATCTAATCGAGGTGTTCGGGGTGGTTTATATATAGAATAACATACCCGGGAGTGAGTTACAGACTGGAATCTAATCGAGGGGTTCGGGGTGGTTTATATATAGAATAACAGATACCCGGGAGTGAGTTACAGACTGGAATCTAATCGAGGGGTTCGGGATGGTTTATATAGAATAACAGATACCCGGGAGTGAGTTACAGACTGGAATCTAATGGAGGGGTTCGGGGTGGTTTATATATAGAATAACAGATACCCGGGAGTGAGTTACAGACTGGAATCTAATCGAGGGGTTCGGGGTGGTTTATATATAGAATAACAGATTCCCGGGGGTTAGTTACAGACTGGAATCTAATCGAGGGGTTCGGGGTGGTTTATATATAGAATAACAGATACCCGGGAGTGAGTTACAGACTGGAATCTAATCGAGGGGTTCGGGATGGTTTATATAGAATAACAGATACCCGGAAGTGAGTTACAGACTGGAATCTAATCGAGGGATTCTGGGTGGTTTATATATAGAATAACAGACACTCGGGAGTGAGTTACAGACTGGAATCTAATCGAGGGTGTTGTGATGGTTTATATATAGAATAACAGATACCCGGGAGTGAGTTACAGACTGGAATCTAATCGAGGGGTTCGGGGTGGTTTATATATAGAATAACAGATTCCCGGGAGTGAGTTACAGACTGGAATCTAATCGAGGGGTTCGGGGGGGTTTATATGTAGAATAACAGGTACCCGGGAGTGAGTTACAGACTGGAATCTAATCGAGGGGTTTGGGGTGGTTTATATATAGAATAACAGATACTCGGGGGTGAGTTACAGACTGGAATCTAATCGAGGTGTTCAGGGTGGTTTATATATCGAATAACAGATACCCGGGAGTGAGTTACAGACTGGAATCTAATCGAGGGGTTCGGGGTGGTTTAGAGAAAGAATAACAGATACCCGGGAGTGAGTTACAGACTGGAATCTAATCGAGAGGTTCGGGGTGGTTTATATATGGAATAACAGATACCCGGGAGTGAGTTACAGACTGGAATCTAATCGAGGGGTTCGGGGTGGTTTATATATAGAATAACAGATACCCGGGAGTGAGTTACAGACTGGAATCTAATCGAGAGGTTCGGGGTGGTTTATATACAGAATAACAGATACCCGGGAGTGAGTTACAGACTGGAATCTAATCGAGGGGTTCGGGGTGGTTTATATATAGAATAACAGATACTCGGGAGTGAGTTACAGACTGGAATCTAATCGAGGGGTTCGGGGTGGTTTATATATAGAATAACAGATACCCCGGAGTGAGTTACAGACTGGAATCTAATCGAGGGGTTCGGGGTGGTTTATATATGGAATAACAGATACCCGGGAGTGAGTTACAGACTGGAATCTAATCGAGGGGTTCGGGGTGGTTTATATATAGAATAACAGATACTCGGGAGTGAGTTACAGACTGGAATCTAATCGAGGGGTTCGGGGTGGTTTATATATAGAATAACAGATACCCCGGAGTGAGTTACAGACTGGAATCTAATCGAGGGGTTCGGGGTGGTTTATATATAGAATAACAGATACCCGGGAGTGGGTTACAGACTAGAATCTAATCGAGGGGTTCGGGGTGGTTTATATATAGAATAACAGATACCCGGTAGTGAGTTACAGACTGGAATCTAA
This sequence comes from Scyliorhinus torazame, assembly GCF_047496885.1. NCBI lineage: Eukaryota > Metazoa > Chordata > Chondrichthyes > Carcharhiniformes > Scyliorhinidae > Scyliorhinus > Scyliorhinus torazame. The sequence goes on along the minus strand of NC_092711.1, from coordinate 3,376,894 downwards.
TCGAGGGGTTCGGGGTGGTTTATATATAGAATAACAGATACCCGGGAGTGAGTTACAGACTGGAATATAATCGAGGGGTTCGGGGTGGTTTATATATAGAATAACAGAATCCCAGGAGTGGGTTACAGACTGGAATCTAATCGAGGGGCTCGGGGTGGTTTATATATAGGATAACAGATACCCGGGAGTGAGTTACAGACTGGAATCTAATCGAGGTGTTCGGTGTGGTTTATATATAGAATAACAGATACCCGGGAGTGATTTACAGACTGGAATCTAATCGAGGGGTTCGGGGGGGTTTATATATAGAATAACAGATACCCGGGAGTGAGTTACAGACTGGAATCTAATCGAGGGGTTCGGGGTTGATTATATATAGAATAACAGATACCCGGGAGTGAGTTACAGACTGGAATCTAATCGAGGGGTTCGGGGTGGTTTATATATAGAATAACAGATACCCGGGAGGGAGTTACAGACTGGAATCTAATCGAGGTGTTCAGTGTGGTTTATATATCGAATAACAGATACCCGGGAGTGAGTTACAGACTGGAATCTAATTGAGGGGTTCGGGATGGTTTATATAGAGAATTACAGATACCCGGTAGTGAGTTACAGACTGGAATCTAATCGAGGGGTACAGGGTGGTTTATATATAGAATAACAGATACCCGGGAGTGAGTTACAGACTGGAATCTAATCGAGGGGTTCGGGATGGTTTATATAGAATAACAGATACCCGGGAGTGAGTTACAGACTGGAATCTAATCGAGGGGTTCGGGGTGGTTTATATATAGAATAACAGATACCCGGGAGTGAGTTACAGACTGGAATCTAATCGAGGGGTTCGGGGTGGTTTATATATAGAATAACAGATACCCGGGAATGAGTTACAGACTGGAATCTAATCGAGGGGTTCGGGGTGGTTTATATATAAAATAACAGATACCCGGGAGTGAGTTACAGACTGGAATCTAATCGAGGGGTTCGGTGTGGTTTATATATAGAATAACAGATACCCGGGAGTGAGGTACAGACTGGAATCTAATCGAGGGGTTCGGGATGGTTTATATATAGAATAACAGATACCCGGGAGTGAGTTACAGACTGGAATCTAATCGAGGGGTTCGGGGTGGTTTATATATAGAATAACAGATACCCGGGAGTGAGTTACAGACTGGAATCTAATCGAGGGGTTCGGGGTGGTTTATATATAGAATAACAGATACCCGGGAGTGAGTTACAGACTGGAATCTAATTGAGGGGTTCGGGATGGTTTATATAGAGAATTACAGATACCCGGTAGTGAGTTACAGACTGGAATCTAATCGAGGGGTACAGGGTGGTTTATATATAGAATAACAGATACCCGGGAGTGAGTTACAGACTGGAATCTAATCGAGGTGTTCGGGGTGGTTTATATATAGAATAACATACCCGGGAGTGAGTTACAGACTGGAATCTAATCGAGGGGTTCGGGGTGGTTTATATATAGAATAACAGATACCCGGGAGTGAGTTACAGACTGGAATCTAATCGAGGGGTTCGGGATGGTTTATATAGAATAACAGATACCCGGGAGTGAGTTACAGACTGGAATCTAATGGAGGGGTTCGGGGTGGTTTATATATAGAATAACAGATACCCGGGAGTGAGTTACAGACTGGAATCTAATCGAGGGGTTCGGGGTGGTTTATATATAGAATAACAGATTCCCGGGGGTTAGTTACAGACTGGAATCTAATCGAGGGGTTCGGGGTGGTTTATATATAGAATAACAGATACCCGGGAGTGAGTTACAGACTGGAATCTAATCGAGGGGTTCGGGATGGTTTATATAGAATAACAGATACCCGGAAGTGAGTTACAGACTGGAATCTAATCGAGGGATTCTGGGTGGTTTATATATAGAATAACAGACACTCGGGAGTGAGTTACAGACTGGAATCTAATCGAGGGTGTTGTGATGGTTTATATATAGAATAACAGATACCCGGGAGTGAGTTACAGACTGGAATCTAATCGAGGGGTTCGGGGTGGTTTATATATAGAATAACAGATTCCCGGGAGTGAGTTACAGACTGGAATCTAATCGAGGGGTTCGGGGGGGTTTATATGTAGAATAACAGGTACCCGGGAGTGAGTTACAGACTGGAATCTAATCGAGGGGTTTGGGGTGGTTTATATATAGAATAACAGATACTCGGGGGTGAGTTACAGACTGGAATCTAATCGAGGTGTTCAGGGTGGTTTATATATCGAATAACAGATACCCGGGAGTGAGTTACAGACTGGAATCTAATCGAGGGGTTCGGGGTGGTTTAGAGAAAGAATAACAGATACCCGGGAGTGAGTTACAGACTGGAATCTAATCGAGAGGTTCGGGGTGGTTTATATATGGAATAACAGATACCCGGGAGTGAGTTACAGACTGGAATCTAATCGAGGGGTTCGGGGTGGTTTATATATAGAATAACAGATACCCGGGAGTGAGTTACAGACTGGAATCTAATCGAGAGGTTCGGGGTGGTTTATATACAGAATAACAGATACCCGGGAGTGAGTTACAGACTGGAATCTAATCGAGGGGTTCGGGGTGGTTTATATATAGAATAACAGATACTCGGGAGTGAGTTACAGACTGGAATCTAATCGAGGGGTTCGGGGTGGTTTATATATAGAATAACAGATACCCCGGAGTGAGTTACAGACTGGAATCTAATCGAGGGGTTCGGGGTGGTTTATATATGGAATAACAGATACCCGGGAGTGAGTTACAGACTGGAATCTAATCGAGGGGTTCGGGGTGGTTTATATATAGAATAACAGATACTCGGGAGTGAGTTACAGACTGGAATCTAATCGAGGGGTTCGGGGTGGTTTATATATAGAATAACAGATACCCCGGAGTGAGTTACAGACTGGAATCTAATCGAGGGGTTCGGGGTGGTTTATATATAGAATAACAGATACCCGGGAGTGGGTTACAGACTAGAATCTAATCGAGGGGTTCGGGGTGGTTTATATATAGAATAACAGATACCCGGTAGTGAGTTACAGACTGGAATCTAATCGAGGGGTTCGGGGTGGTTTATATATAGAATAACAGATACCCGGGAGTGAGTTACAGACTGGAATATAATCGAGGGGTTCGGGGTGGTTTATATATAGAATAACAGAATCCCAGGAGTGGGTTACAGACTGGAATCTAATCGAGGGGCTCGGGGTGGTTTATATATAGGATAACAGATACCCGGGAGTGAGTTACAGACTGGAATCTAATCGAGGTGTTCGGTGTGGTTTATATATAGAATAACAGATACCCGGGAGTGATTTACAGACTGGAATCTAATCGAGGGGTTCGGGGGGGTTTATATATAGAATAACAGATACCCGGGAGTGAGTTACAGACTGGAATCTAATCGAGGGGTTCGGGGTTGATTATATATAGAATAACAGATACCCGGGAGTGAGTTACAGACTGGAATCTAATCGAGGGGTTCGGGGTGGTTTATATATAGAATAACAGATACCCGGGAGGGAGTTACAGACTGGAATCTAATCGAGGTGTTCAGTGTGGTTTATATATCGAATAACAGATACCCGGGAGTGAGTTACAGACTGGAATCTAATTGAGGGGTTCGGGATGGTTTATATAGAGAATTACAGATACCCGGTAGTGAGTTACAGACTGGAATCTAATCGAGGGGTACAGGGTGGTTTATATATAGAATAACAGATACCCGGGAGTGAGTTACAGACTGGAATCTAATCGAGGGGTTCGGGATGGTTTATATAGAATAACAGATACCCGGGAGTGAGTTACAGACTGGAATCTAATCGAGGGGTTCGGGGTGGTTTATATATAGAATAACAGATACCCGGGAGTGAGTTACAGACTGGAATCTAATCGAGGGGTTCGGGGTGGTTTATATATAGAATAACAGATTCCCGGGGGTTAGTTACAGACTGGAATCTAATCGAGGGGTTCGGGGTGGTTTATATATAGAATAACAGATACCCGGGAGTGAGTTACAGACTGGAATCTAATCGAGGGGTTCGGGATGGTTTATATAGAATAACAGATACCCGGGAGTGAGTTACAGACTGGAATCTAATCGAGGGATTCTGGGTGGTTTATATATAGAATAACAGACACTCGGGAGTGAGTTACAGACTGGAATCTAATCGAGGGTATTGGGATGGTTTATATATAGAATAACAGATACCCGGGAGTGAGTTACAGACTGGAATCTAATCGAGGGGTTCGGGGTGGTTTATATATAGAATAACAGATTCCCGGGAGTGAGTTACAGACTGGAATCTAATCGAGGGGTTCGGGGGGGTTTATATGTAGAATAACAGGTACCCGGGAGTGAGTTACAGACTGGAATCTAATCGAGGGGTTTGGGGTGGTTTATATATAGAATAACAGATACTCGGGAGTGAGTTACAGACTGGAATCTAATCGAGGTGTTCAGGGTGGTTTATATATCGAATAACAGATACCCGGGAGTGAGTTACAGACTGGAATCTAATCGAGGGGTTCGGGGTGGTTTAGAGAAAGAATAACAGATACCCGGGAGTGAGTTACAGACTGGAATCTAATCGAGAGGTTCGGGGTGGTTTATATATGGAATAACAGATACCCGGGAGTGAGTTACAGACTGGAATCTAATCGAGGGGTTCGGGGTGGTTTATATATAGAATAACAGATACCCGGGAGTGAGTTACAGACTGGAATCTAATCGAGAGGTTCGGGGTGGTTTATATATAGAATAACAGATACTCGGGAGTGAGTTACAGACTGGAATCTAATCGAGGGGTTCGGGGTGGTTTATATATAGAATAACAGATCCCCGGGAGTGAGTTACAGACTGGAATCTAATCGAGGGGTTCGGGGTGGTTTATATATAGAATAACAGATACCCGGTAGTGAGTTACAGACTGGAATCTAATCGAGGGGTTCGGGGTGGTTTATATATAGAATAACAGATACCCGGGAGTGAGTTACAGACTGGAATCTAATCGAGGGGTTCGGGGTGGTTTATATATAGAATAACAGAAATCCGGGAGTGAGTTACAGACTGGAATCTAATCGAGGGGTTCGGGGTGGTTTATATATAGAATAACAGAATCCCAGGAGTGGGTTACAGACTGGAATCTAATCGAGGGGCTCGGGGTGGTTTATATATAGAATAACAGATACCCGGGAGTGAGTTACAGACTGGAATCTAATCGAGGGGTTCGGGGGGGTTTATATATAGAATAACAGATAGCCGGGAGTGAGTTACAGACTGGAATCTAATCGAGGGGTTCGGGGTTGATTATATATAGAATAACAGATACCCGGGAGTGAGTTACAGACTGGAATCGAATCGAGGGGTTCGGTGTGGTTTATATATAGAATAACAGATACCCGGGAGTGAGTTACAGACTGGAATCTAATCGAGGGGTTCGGGGCGGTTTATATATAGAATAACAGATGCCGGGGAGTGAGTTACAGACTGGAATCTAATCGAGGGGTTCGGGGTGGTTTATATATAGAATAACAGATACCCGGGAGTGAGTTACAGACTGGAATCTAATCGAGGGGTTCAGGGTGGTTTATATATAGAATAACAGATACCCGGGAGTGAGTTACAGACTGGAATCTAATCGAGGGGTTCGGGGCGGTTTATATATAGAATAACAGATGCCGGGGAGTGAGTTACAGACTGGAATCTAATCGAGGGGTTCGGGGTGGTTTATATATAGAATAACAGATACCCGGGAGTGAGTTACAGACTGGAATCTAATCGAGGTGTTCGGGGTGGTTTATATATAGAATAACAGATACCCGGGAGTGAGTTACAGACTGGAATCTAATCAAGGGGTTCGGGGTGGTTTATATATAGAATAACAGATACCCGGGAGTGAGTTACAGACTGGAATCTAATCGAGGGGTTCGGGGTGGTTTATAAATAGAATAACAGATACCCGGGAGTGAGTTACAGACTGGAATCTAATCGAGGGGTTCGGGGTGGTTTATAAATAGAATAACAGATACCCGGGAGTGAGTTACAGACTGGAATCTAATCGAGGTGTTCGGGGTGGTTTATATATAGAATAACAGATACCCGGGAGTGAGTTACAGACTGGAATCTAATCAAGGGGTTCGGGGTGGTTTATATATAGAATAACAGATACCCGGGAGTGAGTTACAGACTGGAATCTAATCGAGGGGTTCGGGGTGGTTTATATATAGAATAACAGATACCCGGGAGTGAGTTACAGACTGGAATCTAATCGAGGGGTTCGGGGTGGTTTATAAATAGAATAACAGATACCCGGGAGTGAGTTACAGACTGGAATCTAATCGGGGGGTTCGGGGTGGTTTATATATAGAATAACAGATACCCGGGAGTGAGTTACAGACTGGAATCTAATCGAGGTGTTCAGTGTGGTTTATATATAGAATAACCGATACCCGGGAGTGAGTTACAGACTGGAATCTAATCGAGGGGTTTGGGGGGGTTTATATATAGAATAACAGATACCCGGGAGTGAGTTACAGACTGGAATCTAATCGAGGGGTTCAGGGTGGTTTATATATAGAATAACAGATACCCGGGAGTGAGTTACAGACTGGAATCTAATCGAGGGGTTCGGGGTGGTTTATATATAGAATAACAGGTACCCGGGAGTGAGTTACAGACTGGAATCTAATCGAGGGGTTCGGGGTGGTTTATATATAGAATAACAGATACCCGGGAGTGAATTACAGACTGGAATCTAATCGAGGGGTTCGGGATGGTTTATATATAGAATAACAGATACCCGGGAGTGAGTTACAGACTGGAATCTAATCGAGGGGTTCGGGGTGGTTTATATACAGAATAACAGATACCCGGGAGTGAGATACAGACTGGAATCTAATCGAGGGGTTCGGGGTGGTTTATATATAGAATAACAGATACCCGGGAGTGAGTTACAGACTGGAATCTAATCGAGGGGTTCGGGGTGGTTTATATATAGAATAACAGATACCCGGGTGTGAGTTACAGACTGGAATCGAATCGAGGTGTTCGGGGTGGTTGAGATATAGAATAACAGATACCCGGGAGTGAGTTACAGACTGGAATCTAATCGAGGGGTTCGGGATGGTTTATATATTGAATAACAGATACCCGGGAGTGAGTTACAGACTGGAATCTAATCGAGTGGTTCGGGGTGGTTTATATATAGAATAACAGATACCCGGGAGTGAGTTACAGACTGGAATCTAACCGAGGGGTTCAGGGTGGTTTATATATAGAATAACAGATACCCGGGAGTGAGTTACAGACTGGAATCTAATCGAGGGGTTCGGGGTGGTTTACATATAGAATAACAGACACCCGGGAGTGAGTTACAGACTGGAATCTAATCGAGGGGTTCGGGATGGTTTATATATTGAATAACAGATACCCGGGAGTGAGTTACAGACTGGAATCTAATCGAGTGGTTCGGGGTGGTTTATATATAGAATAACAGATACCCGGGAGTGAGTTACAGACTGGAATCTAACCGAGGGGTTCAGGGTGGTTTATATATAGAATAACAGATACCCGGGAGTGAGTTACAGACTGGAATCTAATCGAGGGGTTCGGGGTGGTTTACATATAGAATAACAGACACCCGGGAGTGAGTTACAGACTGGAATCTAATCGAGGGGTTCGGGGTGGTTTATATATAGAATAACAGATACCCGGGAGTGAGTTACAGACTGGAATCTAATCGAGGGGTTCGGGGTGGTTTACATATAGAATAACAGATACCCGGGAGTGAGTTACAGACTGGAATCTAACCGAGGGGTTCAGGGTGGTTTATATATAGAATAACAGATACCCGGGAGTGAGTTACAGACTGGAATCTAATCGAGGGCTTCGGGGTGGTTTATATATAGAATAACAGATACCCGGGAGTGAGTTACGGACTGGAATCTAATCGAGGGGTTCGGGGTGGTTTATATATAGAGTAACAGATACCCGGGAGTGAGTTACAGACTGGAATCTAATCGAGGGGTTCGGTGTGGTTTATATATAGAATAACAGATACCCGGGAGTGAGATACAGACTGGAATCTAATCGAGGGGTTCGGGGTGGTTTATATATAGAATAACAGATACCCGGGAGTGAGTTACAGACTGAAATCTAATCGAGGGGATCGGGATGGTTTATATATAGAATAACAGATACCCGGGAGTGAGTTACAGACTGGAATCTAACCGAGGGGTTCGGGGTGGTTTATATATAGAATAACAGACACCCGGGAGAGAGTTACAGACTGGAATCTAATCGAGGGGTTTGGGGTGGTTTATATATAGAATAACAGATACCCGGGAGTGAATTACAGACTGGAATCTAATCGAGGGGTTCGGGATGGTTTATATACAGAATAACAGATACCCGGGAGTGAGTTACAGACTGGAATCTAATCGAGGGGTAACGGGTGGTTTATATATAGAATAACAGACACCCCGGAGTGAGTTACAGACTGGAATCTAATCGAGGGGTTTGGGATGGTTTATATATAGAATAACAGATACCCGGGAGTGAGTTACAGACTGGAATCTAATCGAGAGATTTGGGGGTGTATATATATAGAATAACAGATACCCGGGAGTGAGTTACAGACTGGAATCTAATCGAGGGGTTCGGGGTGGTTTATATATAGAGTAACAGATACCCGGGAGTGAGTTACAGACTGGAATCTAATCGAGGGGTTCGGGGTGGTTTAAATACAGAATAACAGATACCCGGGAGTGAGTTACAGACTGGAATCTAATCGAGGGGTTCGGGGTGGTTTATATATAGAATAACAGATACTCGGGAGTGAGTTACAGACTGGAATCTAATCGAGGGGTTCGGGGTGGTTTATATATAGAATAACAGATGCCCGGGAGTGAGTTACAGACTGGAATCTAATCGAGGAGTTTGGGTGGTTTATATATAGAATAACAGATACCCGGGAGTGAGTTACAGACTGGAATCTAATCGAGGGGTTCGGGGTGGTTTATATATGGAATAACAGATACCCGGGAGTGAGTTACAGACTGGAATCTAATCGAGGGGTTCGGGGTGGTTTATATATAGAATACAGATACCCGGGAGTGAGTTACAGACTGGAATCTAATCGAGGGGTTCGGGGTGGTTTATATATAGAATACAGATACCCGGGATTGAGTTACAGACTGGAATCTAATCGAGGGATTCGGGGTGGTTTATATATAGAATAACAGATACCCGGGAGTGAGTTACAGACTGCAATCTAATCGAGGGGTTCGGGGTGGTTTATATATAGAATAACAGATACCCGGGAGTGAGTTACAGACTGGAATCTAATCGAGGGGTTCGGGGTGGTTTATATATAGAATAACAGATACCCAGGAGTGAGTTACAGACTGCAATCTAATCGAGGGGTTCGGGGTGGTTTATATATAGAATAACAGATACCTGGGAGTGAGTTACAGACTGGAATCTAATCGAGGGGTTCCGGTGGTTTCTATATAGAATAACAGATACCCGGGAGTGAGTTACAGACTGGGATCTAATCAAGAGAGCTACTCGCTAATTGAATGACTTACTGTCAAACTCGGTCTCGATAATGTCGCTCCCGGTCTGGTAAATCCTGCTGATCGGGACGTAACAATATCCGATCTCGATACAATCCTCGTTTCCGTCCACTGGTTCACTGACCACTGTGAACTTTAACCTGGGTGCAAAAAGCCATTTGTCAGCAGGTGGCTGGTAGATGTTGGAGGTGGTCAAGGGATCGGTGCGAGGCGACAGAGAATGTTCCAGCCTCACAACCCTCCCTATGTCTGGCCTCCTCCAGCCCTCACAACCCTCCCTATGTCTGGCCTCCTCCAGCCCCTACAACCCTCCCTATCTCTGTAACCTCCTCCAGTCCCTACATCCCTCCCTATCTCTGTAACCTCCTCCAGCCCCTACAACCCTCCCTATCTCTGTAACCTCCTCCAGCCCCCTACAACCCTCCCCATCTCTGTAACCTCCTCCAGCCCCTACAACCCTCCCTATCTCTGTAACCTCCTCCAGCCCCTACACCCCTCCCTATCTCTGTAACCCCCTCCAGCCCCCTACAACCCTCCCTATCTCTGTAACCTCCTCCAGCCCCCTACAACCCTCCCTATCTCTGTAACCTCCTCCAGCCCCCTACAACCCTCCCTATCTCTGTAACCTCCTCCAGCCCCCTACACCCCTCCCTATCTCTGTAACCTCCTCCAGCCCCCTACAACCTTCCCTATCTCTGTAACCTCCTCCAGCCCCCTACAACCCTCCCTATCTCTGTAACCTCCTCCAGCCCCCTACAACCCTCCCTATCTCTGTAACCTCCTCCAGCCCCTACAACCCTCCCTATCTCTGTAACCTCCTCCAGTCCCTACAACCCTCCCTATCTCTGTAACCTCCTCCAGCCCCTACAACCCTCCCTATCTCTGTAACCTCTTGCAGCCCCAACAACCCTCCCTATCTCTGTAACCTCCTCCAGTCCCTACAACCCTCCCTATCTCTGTAACCTCCTCCAGCCCCTACAACCCCCCCTATCTCTGTAACCTCCTCCAGCCCCCTACACCCCTCCCTATCTCTGTAACCTCCTCCAGCCCCTACAACCCTCCCATTCTCTGTCACCTCCTCCAGTTCCTATACCCCTCCCTATCTCTGTAACCTCCTCCAGCCCCTACAACCCTCCCTATCTCTGTCCTCCTCCAGCCCCCTACAACCCTCCCTATCCCTGTAACCTCCTCCAGCCCCCTACACCCCTCCCTATCTCTGTAACCTCCTCCAGCCCCCTACAACCCTCCCTATCTCTGTAACCTCCTCCAGCCCCTACAACCCTCCCTATCTGTAACCTCCTCCAGCCCCTACAACCCTCCCTATCTCTGTAACCTCCTCCAGTCCCTACAACCCTCCCTATCTCTGTAACCTCTTGCAGCCCCTACACCCCTCCCAATCTCTGTAACCTCCTCTAGTTCCAATACCCCTCCCTATCTCTGTAACCTCCTCCAGCCCCTACACCCCTCCCTACCTCTGTAACCTCCTCCAACCCCTACAACCCTCCCTATCTCTGTAACCTCCTCCAGTTCCTATACCCCTCCCTATCTCTGTAACCTCCTCCAGCCCCCTACGCCCCTCCCTATCTCAGTAACCTCCTCCAGCCCCTACACCCCTCCCTATCTCTGTAACCTCCTCCAGCCTCACAACCCTCCCTATCTCTGTAACCTCCTCCAGCCCCCACAACCCTCCCTATCTCAGTAACATTCTCCAGCCTCACAACCCTCCCTCTCTCGGTAACCTCCTCCATCCCCTACACCCCCTCCCTATCTCTGTAACCTCCTCCAGCCCCTACAACCCTCCCTATCTCGGTAACCTCCTCCAGTTACTATACCCCTCCCTATCTCTGTAACCTCCTCCAGTCCCCTACACCCCTCCCTATCTCTGTAACCTCCTCCAGCCCCTACAACCCTCCCTATCTCTGTAACCTCCTCCAGTTCCTATACCCCTCCCTATCTCTGTAACCTCCTTCAGCCCCTACAACCCTCCCTATCTCTGTAACCTCCTCCAGCCTCTACAACCCTCCCTATCTCTGTAACCTCCTCCAGTCCCTACACCCCTCCCTATCTCTATAACCTCCTCCAGCCCCTACAACCCTCCCTATCTCTGTAACCTCCTCCAGTTCCTATACCCCTCCCTATCTCTGTAACCTCCACCAGCCCCCTACAACCCTCCCTATCTCTGTAACCTCCTCCAGCCCCTACAACCCTCCCTATCTCAGTAACATCCTCCAGCCCCCCTACAACCCTCCCTATCTATGTAACCTCCTACAACCCTCCCTATCTCTGTAACCACCTCCAGCCCCTTCAACCCTCCCTATCTCTGTAGCCTCCTCCAGCCCCTACAACCCTCCCTATCTCTGTAACTCCCTCCAGTCCCCTACAACCCTCCCTATCCCTGTAACCTCCTCCAGCCCCCTACACCCCTCCCTATCTCTGTAACCTCCTCCAGCCCCCTACAACCCTCCCTATCTCTGTAACCTCCTCCAGCCCCTACAACCCTCCCTATCTCTGTAACCTCCTCCAGCCCCTACAACACTCCCTATCTCTGTAACCTCCTCCAGTCCCTACAACCCTCCCTATCTCTGTAACCTCTTGCAGCCCCTACACCCCTCCCAATCTCTGTAACCTCCTCTAGTTCCTATACCCCTCCCTATCTCTGTAACCTCCTCCAGCCCCTACGCCCCTCCCTATCTCTGTAACCTCCTCCAACCCCTACAACCCTCCCTATCTCTGTAACCTCCTCCAGTTCCTATACCCCTCCCTATCTCTGTAACCTCCTCCAGCCCCCTACGCCCCTCCCTATCTCAGTAACCTCCTCCAGCCCCTACACCCCTCCCTATCTCTGTAACCTCCTCCAGCCTCACAACCCTCCCTATCTCAGTAACCTCCTCCAGCCCCCACAACCCTCCCTATCTCAGTAACATTCTCCAGCCTCACAACCCTCCCTCTCTCGGTAACCTCCTCCATCCCCTACACCCCCTCCCTATCTCTGTAACCTCCTCCAGCCCCTACAACCCTCCCTATCTCGGTAACCTCCTCCAGTTACTATACCCCTCCCTATCTCTGTAACCTCCTCCAACCCTCCCTATCTCTGTAACCTCCTCCAGCCCCTACACCCCTCCCTATCTCTGTAACCTCCTCCAGCCCCTACAACCCTCCCTATCTCTGTAACCTCCTCCAGTTCCTATACCCCTCCCTATCTCTGTAACCTCCTTCAGCCCCTACAACCCTCCCTATCTCTGTAACCTCCTCCAGCCTCTACAACCCTCCCTATCTCTGTAACCTCCTCCAGTCCCTACACCCCTCCCTATCTCTGTAACCTCCTCCAGCCCCTACAACCCTCCCTATCTCTGTAACCTCCTCCAGTTCCTATACCCCTCCCTATCTCTGTAACCTCCACCAGCCCCCTACAACCCTCCCTATCTCTGTAACCTCCAGCCCCTACAACCCTCCCTATCTCAGTAACATCCTCCAGCCCCCCTACAACCCTCCCTATCTATGTAACCTCCTACAACCCTCCCTATCTCTGTAACCACCTCCAGTCCCTTCAACCCTCCCTATCTCTGTAATCTCCTCCAGCCCCTACAACCCTCCCTATCTCTGTAACCGCCTCCAACCCCCTCACAACCCTCCCTATCTCTGTAACCTCTTCCAGCCCCTACAACCCTCCCTATCTCAGTAACATCCTCCAGCCCCTACAACCCTCCCTATCTCTGTAACCCCCTCCAGTCCCCTACAACCCTCCCTATCTCTGTAACCGCCTCCAACCCCCACACAACCCTCCCTATCTCTGTAACCGCCTCCAACCCCCTCACAACCCTCCCTATCTCTGTAACCACCTCCAGCCCCTTCAACCCTCCCTATCTCTGTAACCTCCTCCAGCCCCTACAGCCCTCCCTATCTCTGTAACCTCCTCCAGCCCCTACAACCCTCCCTATCTCTGTAACCTCCTCCAGCACCGACACCACTCCCTATCTCTGTAACCTCCTCCAGCCCCTACACCCCTCCCTATCTCTGTAACCTCCTCTAGCCCCTACACCCCTCCCTATCTCTATCCTCCTCCAGCCCCTACAACCCTCCCTATCTCTGTAACCTCCTCCAGTCCCTACAACCCTCCATATCTCTGTAACCTCCTCCAGCCCCCTACACCCCTCCCTATCTCTGTAACCTCCTCCAGCCCCAACACCCCTCCCTATCTCTGTAACCTCCTCCAGCCCCTACACCACTCCCTATCTCTGTAACCTCCTCCAGCCCCAACACCCCTCCCTATCTCTGTAACCTCCTCCATCCCCTACACCCCTCCCTACCTATCTCTGTATCCTCCTCCAGCCCCTACAACCCTCCCTATCTCTGTAACCTCCTCCAGTTCCTATACCCCTCCCTGTCTCTGTAACCTCCTCCAGCCCCCGACACCCCTCCCTATCTCTGTAACCTCCTCCAGCCCCTACACCCCTCCCTATCTCTGTAACCTCCTCCAGCCCCTACACCCCTCCCTATCTCTGTAACCTCCTCCAGCCCCTACACCCCTCCCTATCTCTGTAACCTCCTCCAGCCCCTACACCCCTCCCTATCTCTGTAACCTCCTCCAGCCCCTACACCCCTCCCTATCTCTGTAAACTCCTCCAGCCCCTACAACCCTCCCTATCTCTGTAACCTCCTCCAGTCCCCCTACACCCCTCCCTATCTCTGTAACCTCCTCCAGCCCCCTACACCCCTCCCTATCTCTGTAACCTCCTCCAGTCCCCCTACACCCCTCCCTATCTCTGTAACCTCCTCCAGCCCCCTACAGCCCTCCCTATCTCTGTAACCACCTCCAGCCCCTACACCCCTCCCTATCCCTGTAACCTCCTCCAGCCCCCTACACCCCTCCCTATCTCTGTAACCTCCTCCAGCCCCTACACCCCTCCCTATCTCTGTAACCTCCTCCAGTCCCCCTACACCCCTCCCTATCTCTGTAACCTCCTCCAGCCCCCTACACCCCTCCCTATCTGTGTAACCTCCTCCAGTCCCCCTACACCCCTCCCTATCTCTGTAACCTCCTCCAGTCCCCTACAGCCCTCCCTATCTCTGTAACCTCCTCCAGCCCCTACAACCCTCCCTATCTCTGTAACCTCCTCCAGCCCCTACACCCCTCCCTATCTGTAACCTCCTCCAGTCCCGACAACCCTCCCTATCTCGGTAACCGCCTCCAGCCCCTACAACCCTCCCTATCTCAGTAACCTCCTCCAGCCCCGACACCCCTCCCTATCTCTGTAACCTCCTCCAGCCCCCTCACAACCCTCCCTATCTCTGTAACCTCCTCCAGTCCCTACAACCCTCCCTATCTCTGTAACCTCCTCCAGGCCCTACACCCCTCCCTATCTCTGTAACCTCCTCCAGTCCCCTACACCCCTCCCTATCTCTGTAACCTCCTCCAGCCCCTGCACCCCTCCCTATCTCTGTAACCTCCTCCAGCCCCTACACCTCTCCCTATCTCTGTAACCTCCTCCAGGCCCTACACCCCTCCCTATCTCTGTAACCTCCTCCAGTCCCCTACACCCCTCCCTATCTCTGTAACCTCCTCCAGCCCCTGCACCCCTCCCTATCTCTGTAACCTCCTCCAGCCCCTACACCTCTCCCTATCTCTGTAACCTCCTCCAGGCCCTACACCCCTCCCTATCTCTGTAACCTCCTCCAGTCCCCTACACCCCTCCCTATCTCTGTAACCTCCTCCAGCCCCTACACCCCTCCCTATCTCTGTAACCTCCTCCAGCCCCTACACCCCTCCCTATCTCTGTAACCTCCTCCAGCCCCTACAACCCTCCCTATCTCTGCAACCTCCTCCAGCCCCCTACAACCCTCCCTATCTCTGTAACCTCCTCCAGTCCCTACAACCCTCCCTATCTCTGTAACCTCCTCCAGCCCCTGCACCCCTCCCTATCTCTGTAACCTCCTCCAGCCCCAACACCCCTCCCTATCTCTGTAACCTCCTCCATCCCCTACACCCCTCCCTATCTCTGTAACCTCCTCCAGCCCCTGCACCCCTCCCTATCTCTGTAACCTCCTCCAGCCCCTACACCTCTCCCTATCTCTGTAACCTCCTCCAGGCCCTACACCCCTCCCTATCTCTGTAACCTCCTCCAGTCCCCTACACCCCTCCCTATCTCTGTAACCTCCTCCAGACCCTGCACCCCTCCCTATCTCTGTAACCTCCTCCAGCCCCTACACCTCTCCCTATCTCTGTAACCTCCTCCAGGCCCTACGCCCCTCCCTATCTCTGTAACCTCCTCCAGTCCCCTACACCCCTCCCTATCTCTGTAACCTCCTCCAGCCCCTACACCCCTCCCTATCTCTGTAACCTCCTCCAGCCCCTACACCCCTCCCTATCTCTGTAACCTCCTCCAGCCCCTACAACCCTCCCTATCTCTGCAACCTCCTCCAGCCCCCTACAACCCTCCCTATCTCTGTAACCTCCTCCAGTCCCTACAACCCTCCCTATCTCTGTAACCTCCTCCAGCCCCTGCACCCCTCCCTATCTCTGTAAACTCCTCCAGCCCCTACAACCCTCCCTATCTCTGTAACCTCCTCCAGCCCCTACACCCCTCCCTATCTCTGTAACCTCCTCCAGCCCCTACAACCCTCCCTATCTCTGCAACCTCCTCCAGCCCCCTACAACCCTCCCTATCTCTGTAACCTCCTCCAGTCCCTACAACCCTCCCTATCTCTGTAACCTCTTCCAGCCCCTGCACCCCTCCCTATCTCTGTAACCTCCTCCAGGCCCTACACCTCTCCCTATCTCTGTAACCTCCTCCATCCCCTACAGCCCTCCCTATCTCTGTAACCTCCTCCAGCCCCTGCACCCCTCCCTATCTCTGTAACCTCCTCCAGGCCCTACACCCCTCCCTATCTCTGTAACCTCCTCCAGCCCCGACACCCCTCCCTATCTCTGTAACCTCCTCCATCCCCTACAACCCTCCCTATCTCTGTAACCTCCTCCAGCCCCTACAACCCTCCCTATCTCTGTAACCTCCTCCAGCCCCTACAACCCTCCCTATCTCTGTATCCTCCTCCAATTGCAGCCTCCGTCCTCCGTCTCAAGGTAAAGGTAGTTGGTTACCTGCCCCCATTGGGTTCTGATTGGTTGATGAGTGAGTAGAGGAACTCCCGCTGGAGCCAATCACCATCTGCGTCCAAGTGGATCACTGGGGAGTAATCAACACCGATTTCAACATGGGAACTGGGACAGCGCGGGCCGGAATATCACCCGCCCACTCCCGCAGACCCCCCTCCCGCAGACCCCCCTCGCCCGCAGACCCCCCTCCCGCAGACTCCCTCGCCCGCAGACCCCCTCGCCCGCTGACCCCCCTCGCCCTGAGACCCCCCTCGCCCTGAGACCCCCCTCGCCCTGAGAGCCCCCCTCGCCCTGAGAGCCCCCCTCGCCCTGAGAGCCCCCCTCGCCCGCAGACCCCCCTCCCGCAGACTCCCTCGCCCGCAGACCCCCTCGCCCGCAGACCCCCCTCCCGCAGACTCCCTCGCCCGCAGACCCCCTCGCCCGCAGACCCCCTCGCCCGCAGACCCCCTCGCCCGCAGACCCCCCTCGCCCGCAGACCCCCCTCGCCCGCAGACCCCCCTCGCCCTGAGACCCCCCCTCGCCCTGAGAGCCCCCCCCTCGCCCTGAGAGCCCCCCTCGCCCTGAGAGCCCCCCCTCGCCCTGAGAGCCCCCCCTCGCCCTGAGAGCCCCCCTCGCCCTGAGAGCCCCCCTCGCCCTGAGAGCCCCCCTCGCCCTGAGAGCCCCCCTCGCCCTGAGACCCCCCTCGCCCTGAGACCCCCCTCGCCCTGTGAGCCCCCCTCGCCCTGAGAGCCCCCCTCGCCCTTAGAGCCCCCTCGCCGTGACCCCCCTCCCGCAGCCCCCTCACCCTGAGACCCCCCTCGCCCTGCGAGCCCCCTCGCCCTGAGTGCCCCCCTCGCCCTGAGACCCCCCTCGCCCTGAGAGCCCCCCTCGCCCTGAGAGCCCCCCTCGCCCTGAGAGCCCCCCTCGCCCTGAGAGCCCCCCTCGCCCTGAGAGCCCCCCTCGCCCTGAGAGCCCCCCTCGCCCTGAGAGCCCCCCTCGCCCTGAGAGCCCCCCTCGCCCTTAGAGCCCCCTCGCCGTGACCCCCCTCCCGCAGCCCCCTCACCCTGAGACCCCCCTCGCCCTGCGAGCCCCCTCGCCCTGAGTGCCCCCCTCGCCCTGAGACCCCCCTCGCCCTGAGAGCCCCCCTCGCCCTGAGAGCCCCCCTCGCCCTGAGAGCCCCCCTCGCCCTGAGAGCCCCCCTCGCCCTGAGAGCCCCCCTCGCCCTGAGGGCCCCCCTCGCCCTGAGAGCCCCCCTCGCCCTGAGAGCCCCCCTCGCCCTGAGAGCCCCCCTCGCCCTGAGAGCCCCCCTCGCCCTGAGAGCCCCCCTCGCCCTGAGAGCCCCCCTCGCCCTGAGAGCCCCCCTCGCCCTGAGAGCCCCCCTCGCCCTGAGAGCCCCCCTCGCCCTGAGAGCCCCCCTCGCCCTGAGAGCCCCCCTCGCCCTGAGAGCCCCCCTCGCCCTGAGAGCCCCCCTCGCCCTGAGAGCCCCCCTCGCCCTGAGAGCCCCCCTCGCCCTGAGAGCCCCCCTCGCCCTGAGAGCCCCCCTCGCCCTGAGAGCCCCCCTCGCCCTGAGAGCCCCCCTCGCCCTGAGAGCCCCCCTCGCCCTGAGAGCCCCCCTCGCCCTGAGACCCCCCTCGCCCTGTGAGCCCCCCTCGCCCTGAGAGCCCCCCTCGCCCTGAGAGCCCCCCTCGCCCTGAGAGCCCCCCTCGCCCTGAGAGCCCCCCTCGCCCTTAGAGCCCCCTCGCCGTGACCCCCCTCCCGCGGCCCCCTCACCCTGAGACCCCCCTCGCCCTGAGACCCCCCTCGCCCTGAGACCCCCCTCGCCCTGAGACCCCCCTCGCCCTGAGACCCCCCTCGCCCTGAGACCCCCCTCGCCCTGTGAGCCCCCCTCGCCCTGAGAGCCCCCCTCGCCCTTAGAGCCCCCTCGCCGTGACCCCCCTCCCGCAGCCCCCTCACCCTGAGACCCCCCTCGCCCTGCGAGCCCCCTCGCCCTGAGTGCCCCCCTCGCCCTGAGACCCCCCTCGCCCTGAGAGCCCCCCTCGCCCTGAGAGCCCCCCTCGCCCTGAGAGCCCCCCTCGCCCTGAGGGCCCCCCTCGCCCTGAGGGCCCCCCTCGCCCTGAGAGCCCCCCTCGCCCTGAGAGCCCCCCTCGCCCTGAGGGCCCCCCTCGCCCTGAGGGCCCCCCTCGCCCTGAGAGCCCCCCTCGCCCTGAGAGCCCCCCTCGCCCTGAGAGCCCCCCTCGCCCTGAGAGCCCCCCTCGCCCTGAGACCCCCCTCGCCCTGAGACCCCCCTCGCCCTGAGACCCCCCTCGCCCTGAGAGCCCCCCTCGCCCTGAGAGCCCCCCTCGCCCTGAGAGCCCCCCTCGCCCTGAGAGCCCCCCTCGCCCTGAGAGCCCCCCTCGCCCTGAGAGCCCCCCTCGCCCTGAGAGCCCCCTCGCCCTGAGAACCCCCCTCGCCCTGTGAGCCCCCCTCGCCCTGAGAACCCCCCTCGGCCTGAGAGCCCCCCTCGCCCTGAGAGCCCCCCTCGCCCTGAGAGCCCCCCTCGCCCTGAGAGCCCCCCTCGCCCTGAGAGCCCCCCTCGCCCTGAGAGCCCCCCTCGCCCTGAGAGCCCCCCTCGCCCTGAGAGCCCCCCTCGCCCTGAGAGCCCCCCTCGCCCTGAGAGCCCCCCTCGCCCTGAGAGCCCCCCTCGCCCTGAGAGCCCCCCTCGCCCTGAGAGCCCCCCTCGCCCTGAGAGCCCCCCTCGCTCTGAGAGCCCCCCTCGCCCTGAGAGCCCCCCTCGCCCTGAGAGCCCCCCTCGCCCTGAGAGCCCCCCTCGCCCTGAGAGCCCCCCTCGCCCTGAGAGCCCCCCTCGCCCTGAGAGCCCCCCTCGCCCTGAGAGCCCCCCTCGCCCTGAGAGCCCCCCTCGCCCTGAGACCCCCCTCGCCCTGAGAGCCCCCCTCGCCCTGAGAGCCCCCCTCGCCCTGAGAGCCCCCCTCGCCCTGAGAGCCCCCCTCGCCCTGAGAGCCCCCCTCGCCCTGAGAGCCCCCCTCGCCCTGAGAGCCCCCTCGCCCTGAGAGCCCCCCTCGCCCTGAGAGCCCCCCTCGCCCTTAGAGCCCCCTCGCCGTGACCCCCCTCCCGCGGCCCCCTCACCCTGAGACCCCCCTCGCCCTGAGACCCCCCTCGCCCTGAGACCCCCCTCGCCCTGAGACCCCCCTCGCCCTGAGACCCCCCTCGCCCTGTGAGCCCCCCTCGCCCTGAGAGCCCCCCTCGCCCTTAGAGCCCCCTCGCCGTGACCCCCCTCCCGCAGCCCCCTCACCCTGAGACCCCCCTCGCCCTGCGAGCCCCCTCGCCCTGAGTGCCCCCCTCGCCCTGAGACCCCCCTCGCCCTGAGAGCCCCCCTCGCCCTGAGAGCCCCCCTCGCCCTGAGAGCCCCCCTCGCCCTGAGGGCCCCCCTCGCCCTGAGGGCCCCCCTCGCCCTGAGAGCCCCCCTCGCCCTGAGAGCCCCCCTCGCCCTGAGGGCCCCCCTCGCCCTGAGGGCCCCCCTCGCCCTGAGAGCCCCCCTCGCCCTGAGAGCCCCCCTCGCCCTGAGAGCCCCCCTCGCCCTGAGAGCCCCCCTCGCCCTGAGAGCCCCCCTCGCCCTGAGACCCCCCTCGCCCTGAGACCCCCCTCGCCCTGAGACCCCCCTCGCCCTGAGAGCCCCCCTCGCCCTGAGAGCCCCCCTCGCCCTGAGAGCCCCCCTCGCCCTGAGAGCCCCCCTCGCCCTGAGAGCCCCCTCGCCCTGAGAACCCCCCTCGCCCTGTGAGCCCCCCTCGCCCTGAGAACCCCCCTCGGCCTGAGAGCCCCCCTCGCCCTGAGAGCCCCCCTCGCCCTGAGAGCCCCCCTCGCCCTGAGAGCCCCCCTCGCCCTGAGAGCCCCCCTCGCCCTGAGAGCCCCCCTCGCCCTGAGAGCCCCCCTCGCCCTGAGAGCCCCCCTCGCCCTGAGAGCCCCCCTCGCCCTGAGAGCCCCCCTCGCCCTGAGAGCCCCCCTCGCCCTGAGAGCCCCCCTCGCCCTGAGAGCCCCCCTCGCCCTGAGAGCCCCCCTCGCCCTGAGAGCCCCCCTCGCCCTGAGAGCCCCCCTCGCCCTGAGAGCCCCCCTCGCTCTGAGAGCCCCCCTCGCCCTGAGAGCCCCCCTCGCCCTGAGAGCCCCCCTCGCCCTGAGAGCCCCCCTCGCCCTGAGAGCCCCCCTCGCCCTGAGAGCCCCCCTCGCCCTGAGAGCCCCCCTCGCCCTGAGAGCCCCCCTCGCCCTGAGACCCCCCTCGCCCTGAGAGCCCCCCTCGCCCTGAGAGCCCCCCTCGCCCTGAGAGCCCCCCTCGCCCTGAGAGCCCCCCTCGCCCTGAGAGCCCCCCTCGCCCTGAGAGCCCCCTCGCCCTGAGAGCCCCCCTCGCCCTGAGACCCCCCTCGCCCTGTGAGCCCCCCTCGCCCTGAGAGCCCCCCTCGCCCTGAGAGCCCCCCTCGCCCTGAGAGCCCCCCTCGCCCTGAGAGCCCCCCTCGCCCTGAGAGCCCCCCTCGCCCTGAGAGCCCCCCTCGCCCTTAGAGCCCCCTCGCCGTGACCCCCCTCCCGCAGCCCCCTCACCCTGAGACCCCCCTCGCCCTGCGAGCCCCCTCGCCCTGAGTGCCCCCCTCGCCCTGAGAGCCCCCTCGCCCTGAGAGCCCCCCTCGCCCTGAGAGCCCCCCTCGCCCTGAGAGCCCCCCTCGCCCTGAGGGCCCCCCTCGCCCTGAGGGCCCCCCTCGCCCTGAGGGCCCCCCTCGCCCTGAGAGCCCCCCTCGCCCTGAGAGCCCCCCTCGCCCTGAGGGCCCCCCTCGCCCTGAGGGCCCCCCTCGCCCTGAGAGCCCCCCTCGCCCTGAGAGCCCCCCTCGCCCTGAGAGCCCCCCTCGCCCTGAGAGCCCCCCTCGCCCTGAGACCCCCCTCGCCCTGAGACCCCCCTCGCCCTGAGACCCCCCTCGCCCTGAGAGCCCCCCTCGCCCTGAGAGCCCCCCTCGCCCTGAGAGCCCCCCTCGCCCTGAGAGCCCCCCTCGCCCTGAGAGCCCCCTCGCCCTGAGAACCCCCCTCGCCCTGTGAGCCCCCCTCGCCCTGAGAACCCCCCTCGGCCTGAGAGCCCCCCTCGCCCTGAGAGCCCCCCTCGCCCTGAGAGCCCCCCTCGCCCTGAGAGCCCCCCTCGCCCTGAGAGCCCCCCTCGCCCTGAGAGCCCCCCTCGCCCTGAGAGCCCCCCTCGCCCTGAGAGCCCCCCTCGCCCTGAGAGCCCCCCTCGCCCTGAGAGCCCCCCTCGCCCTGAGAGCCCCCCTCGCCCTGAGAGCCCCCCTCGCCCTGAGAGCCCCCCTCGCCCTGAGAGCCCCCCTCGCCCTGAGAGCCCCCCTCGCTCTGAGAGCCCCCCTCGCCCTGAGAGCCCCCCTCGCCCTGAGAGCCCCCCTCGCCCTGAGAGCCCCCCTCGCCCTGAGAGCCCCCCTCGCCCTGAGAGCCCCCCTCGCCCTGAGAGCCCCCCTCGCCCTGAGACCCCCCTCGCCCTGAGAGCCCCCCTCGCCCTGAGAGCCCCCCTCGCCCTGAGAGCCCCCCTCGCCCTGAGAGCCCCCCTCGCCCTGAGAGCCCCCCTCGCCCTGAGAGCCCCCTCGCCCTGAGAGCCCCCCTCGCCCTGAGACCCCCCTCGCCCTGTGAGCCCCCCTCGCCCTGAGAGCCCCCCTCGCCCTGAGAGCCCCCCTCGCCCTGAGAGCCCCCCTCGCCCTGAGAGCCCCCCTCGCCCTTAGAGCCCCCTCGCCGTGACCCCCCTCCCGCGGCCCCCTCACCCTGAGACCCCCCTCGCCCTGTGAGCCCCCCTCGCCCTGTGAGCCCCCCTCGCCCTGAGAGCCCCCCTCGCCCTGAGAGCCCCCCTCGCCCTGAGAGCCCCCCTCGCCCTGAGAGCCCCCCTCGCCCTGAGAGCCCCCCTCGCCCTGAGAGCCCCCCTCGCCCTGAGAGCCCCCCTCGCCCTGAGAGCCCCCCTCGCCCTGAGAGCCCCCCTCGCCCTGAGAGCCCCCCTCGCCCTGAGAGCCCCCCTCGCCCTGAGACCCCCCTCGCCCTGAGAGCCCCCCTCGCCCTGAGAGCCCCCCTCGCCCTGAGAGCCCCCCTCGCCCTGAGAGCCCCCCTCGCCCTGAGAGCCCCCCTCGCCCTGAGAGCCCCCTCGCCCTGAGAGCCCCCCTCGCCCTGAGACCCCCCTCGCCCTGAGACCCCCCTCGCCCTGTGAGCCCCCCTCGCCCTGAGAGCCCCCCTCGCCCTGAGAGTCCCCCTCGCCCTGAGAGCCCCCCTCGCCCTGAGAGCCCCCCTCGCCCTTAGAGCCCCCTCGCCGTGACCCCCCTCCCGCGGCCCCCTCACCCTGAGACCCCCCTCGCCCTGAGACCCCCCTCGCCCTGAGACCCCCCTCGCCCTGAGACCCCCCTCGCCCTGAGACCCCCCTCGCCCTGTGAGCCCCCCTCGCCCTGAGAGCCCCCCTCGCCCTTAGAGCCCCCTCGCCGTGACCCCCCTCCCGCAGCCCCCTCACCCTGAGACCCCCCTCGCCCTGCGAGCCCCCTCGCCCTGAGTGCCCCCCTCGCCCTGAGACCCCCCTCGCCCTGAGAGCCCCCCTCGCCCTGAGAGCCCCCCTCGCCCTGAGAGCCCCCCTCGCCCTGAGAGCCCCCCTCGCCCTGAGGGCCCCCCTCGCCCTGAGAGCCCCCCTCGCCCTGAGAGCCCCCCTCGCCCTGAGGGCCCCCCTCGCCCTGAGGGCCCCCCTCGCCCTGAGAGCCCCCCTCGCCCTGAGAGCCCTCCTCGCCCTGAGAGCCCCCCTCGCCCTGAGAGCCCCCCTCGCCCTGAGACCCCCCTCGCCCTGAGACCCCCCTCGCCCTGAGACCCCCCTCGCCCTGAGAGCCCCCCTCGCCCTGAGAGCCCCCCTCGCCCTGAGAGCCCCCCTCGCCCTGAGAGCCCCCCTCGCCCTGAGAGCCCCCCTCGCCCTGAGAGCCCCCCTCGCCCTGAGAGCCCCCTCGCCCTGAGAACCCCCCTCGCCCTGTGAGCCCCCCTCGCCCTGAGAACCCCCCTCGGCCTGAGAGCCCCCCTCGCCCTGAGAGCCCCCCTCGCCCTGAGAGCCCCCCTCGCCCTGAGAGCCCCCCTCGCCCTGAGAGCCCCCCTCGCCCTGAGAGCCCCCCTCGCCCTGAGAGCCCCCCTCGCCCTGAGAGCCCCCCTCGCCCTGAGAGCCCCCCTCGCCCTGAGAGCCCCCCTCGCCCTGAGAGCCCCCCTCGCCCTGAGAGCCCCCCTCGCCCTGAGAGCCCCCCTCGCCCTGAGAGCCCCCCTCGCCCTGAGAGCCCCCCTCGCCCTGAGAGCCCCCCTCGCCCTGAGAGCCCCCCTCGCCCTGAGAGCCCCCCTCGCCCTGAGAGCCCCCCTCGCCCTGAGAGCCCCCCTCGCCCTGAGAGCCCCCCTCGCCCTGAGAGCCCCCCTCGCCCTGAGAGCCCCCCTCGCCCTGAGAGCCCCCCTCGCCCTGAGAGCCCCCCTCGCCCTGAGAGCCCCCCTCGCCCTGAGGACCCCCCTCGCCCTGAGAGCCCCCCTCGCCCTGAGAGCCCCCCTCGCCCTGAGAGCCCCCCTCGCCCTGAGAGCCCCCCTCGCCCTGAGAGCCCCCCTCGCCCTGAGAGCCCCCCTCGCCCTGAGAGCCCCCTCGCCCTGAGAGCCCCCTCGCCCTGAGAGCCCCCCTCGCCCTGAGACCCCCCTCGCCCTGTGAGCCCCCCTCGCCCTGAGAGCCCCCCTCGCCCTGAGAGCCCCCCTCGCCCTGAGAGCCCCCCTCGCCCTGAGAGCCCCCCTCGCCCTGAGAGCCCCCCTCGCCCTTAGAGCCCCCTCGCCGTGACCCCCCTCCCGCGGCCCCCTCACCCTGAGACCCCCCTCGCCCTGTGAGCCCCCCTCGCCCTGAGAGCCCCCCTCGCCCTGAGAGCCCCCCTCGCCCTGAGAGCCCCCCTCGCCCTTAGAGCCCCCTCGCCGTGACCCCCCTCCCGCGGCCCCCTCACCCTGAGACCCCCCTCGCCCTGAGACCCCCCTCGCCCTGAGACCCCCCTCGCCCTGAGACCCCCCTCGCCCTGAGACCCCCCTCGCCCTGTGAGCCCCCCTCGCCCTGAGAGCCCCCCTCGCCCTTAGAGCCCCCTCGCCGTGACCCCCCTCCCGCAGCCCCCTCACCCTGAGACCCCCCTCGCCCTGCGAGCCCCCTCGCCCTGAGTGCCCCCCTCGCCCTGAGACCCCCCTCGCCCTGAGAGCCCCCCTCGCCCTGAGAGCCCCCCTCGCCCTGAGAGCCCCCCTCGCCCTGAGAGCCCCCCTCGCCCTGAGGGCCCCCCTCGCCCTGAGAGCCCCCCTCGCCCTGAGAGCCCCCCTCGCCCTGAGGGCCCCCCTCGCCCTGAGGGCCCCCCTCGCCCTGAGGGCCCCCCTCGCCCTGAGAGCCCCCCTCGCCCTGAGAGCCCCCCTCGCCCTGAGAGCCCCCCTCGCCCTGAGAGCCCCCCTCGCCCTGAGAGCCCCCCTCGCCCTGAGAGCCCCCCTCGCCCTGAGAGCCCCCCTCGCCCTGAGAGCCCCCCTCGCCCTGAGAGCCCCCCTCGCCCTGAGAGCCCCCCTCGCCCTGAGAGCCCCCTCGCCCTGAGAGCCCCCCTCGCCCTGAGACCCCCCTCGCCCTGTGAGCCCCCCTCGCCCTGAGAGCCCCCCTCGCCCTGAGAGCCCCCCTCGCCCTTAGAGCCCCCTCGCCGTGACCCCCCTCCCGCAGCCCCCTCACCCTGAGACCCCCCTCGCCCTGCGAGCCCCCTCGCCCTGAGAGCCCCCCTCGCCCTGAGAGCCCCCTCCCGCCAGACCCTCCCTCGCCCGCAGACCCCTCTCGCTGAGACCCCCCCTCCCGCTGACCGCCCTCGCCGAGACCCCCCTCGCCGAGACCCCCCTCCCGCTGACCCCCCTCGCCGAGACCCCCCTCGCCGAGACCCCCCTCCCGCTGACCCCCCTCCCGCAGACCCCCCTCCCGCAGACCCCCCTCCCGCAGACCCCCCTCCCGCAGACCCCCCTCCCGCAGACCCCCCTCCCGCAGACCCCCCCCCCCCCCCCCCCCCCCCCCCCCGCCCCCGGGCCGTTACCTTTGCTGAAGTTGAAATGGATCCTCTCTCGGTCCCTGGGTTTGCGAAGGGAGATCGGGGTCTCCGTCTCCCGCAGGGGGACCCCGGGGATCAGGTATTCCACGTAGAGCTGCCGTACGTCCCTGTCCCTGGCTGCCCGGCTGCTTGGCGACAGCGAGAGCCACAGAACCTCCACCCTCAACCTCTCCCTCGCCTGTGGGTGGACAAAAGGGAGCGTTAATTCGCAGTGGGGGTGGGGGGGGGGGCCTCACCCCAGGAATGTGGGGAGGGAGGGAGGGGTTCTGGGTGGTGAAACCAGTCCCGGTCCCTTTCCGGTGGGTCAGGGCTTTTCCGTGATGCCCCATGCAGCTGAATAGCTCGCCGTGCTGTGTTCAGGCAAGGGACAGGGGGGCACCCAGGAGGGTATTTCCCACCAAAGACCCACTGCCCTGGTCAGTACCCCTCCCCATCCCTATCTCCAACCCCCTGAGACCTTGTGACATTCGCTCCCTACCTCCCCTCCCCCTCGCGCGCTCCCCTCCCCCTCGCGCGCCGCTCTCCCCTCCCCCCTCACGCGCTCCCCTCCCTCCTCGCGCGCTCCCCTCCCCCCTCGCGCGCTCCCCTCCCCCTCGTGCGCTCCCCTCCCCCTCGCGCTCACCCCTTCCCCTCGCGCTCACCCCTTCCCCCTCGTGCGCTCCCCTTCCCCCTCGTGTGCAGTCCCCTCCCCCTCGCGCGCTCCCCTCCTCCCTCGCGCGCTCCCCTCCCCCTCGTGCGCTCCCCTCCCCTCCCCCCTCGCGCGCTCCCCTCCTCCCTCGCGCGCTCCCCTCCTCCTCGCGCGCTCCCCTCCTCCTCGCGCGCTCCCCTCCCCCTCGCGCGCTCCCCTCCCCCCTCGCGCGCTCCCCTCCGCCCTTGCGCGCTCCCCTCCCCCCTCGCGTGCCCCCCTCCCCCCACGCGCACTCCTGTCCCATCCCAACATCATGATCCCAGCCAAGCTCATAGCAAAGCTCCAAAACCTAGGACTTGGCTCCTCCCTCTGCAACTGGATCCTCGATTTTCTGACCCACAGACCACAATCAGTAAGAATGAACAACAACACCTCCTCCACAATAGTCCTCAACACCGGCGCCCCGCAAGGCTGCGTACTTAGCCCCCTACTCTACTCCCTGTACACACACGACTGCGCGGCAAAACTTGGTTCCAACTCCATCTACAAGTTTGCTGACGATACGACCATAGTGGGCCAGATCTCGAATAATGATGAGTCCGAATACAGGAGGGAGATAGAGAACCTAGTGGAGTGGTGTAGCGACAACAATCTCTCCCTCAATGCCAGCAAAACTAAAGAGCTGGTCACTGACTTCAGGAAGCAAAGTACTGTACACACCCCTGTCAGCATCAACGGGGCCGAGGTGGAGATGGTTAGCAGTTTGAAATTCCTAGGGGTGCACATCTCCAAAAATCTGTCCTGGTCCATTCACGTCGACGCTACCACCAAGAAAGCACAACATCGCCTATACTTCCTCAGGAAACTAAGGAAATTCGGCAGGTCCACATTAACCCTTACCAACTTTTACAGATGCACCATAGAAAGCATCCTATCGGGCTGCATCACAGCCTGGTATGGCAACTGCTCGGCCCAGGACCGCAAGAAACTTCAGAGAACACCGCCCAGTCCATCACACGAACCTGCCTCCCATCCATTGACTCCATCTACACCTCCCGCTGCCTGGGGAAAGGGGGCAGTATAATCAAAGATCCCTCCCACCCGGCTTACTCACTCTTCCAACTTCTTCCATCGGGCAGGAGATACAGAAGTCGGAGAACACGCACGAACAGACTGAAAAACAGCTTCTTCCCCACTGTTACCAGACTCCGAAATGACCCTCTTATGGACCGACCGCATTAACACTACACCCTGTATGCTTCACCCGATGCCGGTGTTTATGTAGTTACATTGTGGGCCTTGTGTTGCCCTATTATGTATTTTCTTTTCTTCCCAAGGACTTAATGTTTGAGCTGCTCGCAGAAAAATACTTTTCACTGCACCTCGGAACAGGTGACAATAAATAAATCCAATCCAATCCCCCCACATTCCCGCAGACAACCATTCACTGCCCCCAGATACTCACGGGCCACGCGGGGTCTCCCAGTGTGAACTGTATAATCTGATCGCTGTCTGTTGACTGTGTCCGACTGCTGTCTTCAGTCTGTGTCTCGGAGCTATCGTCTGTCTGCCGCAGACTGGGGGCTGGGTAAGTGGATAATCAGACTGAATCTCAAAATACAAACTCAATAGACAGGCACCCCGAACCCCTCGATTAGATTCCAGTCTGTAACTCCCTCCCGGGTATCTGTTATTCTATGTAAAACCATCCTGAACCCCTCAATTAGATTCCAGTCTGTAACTCACTCCCGGGTATCTGTTATTCTATATATAAACCACCCCGAACCCCTCGATTAGATTCCAGTCTGTAACTCACTCCCGGGTATCTGTTATTCTATATATTAACCACGCTGAACCCCTCGATTAGATTCCAGTCTGTAACTCACTCCCCGGCATCTGTTATTCTATATATAAACCACCCCGAACCCCTCGATTAGATTCCAGTCTGTAACTCACTCCCGGGTATCTGTTATTCTATATATAAACCACCCCGAACCCCTCGATTAGATTCCAGTCTGTAACTCCCTCCCGGGTATCTGTTATTCTATGTATAAACCACCCTGAACCCCTCAATTAGATTCCAGTCTGTAACTCACTCCCGGGTATCTGTTATTCTATATATAAACCACCCCGAACCCCTCGATTAGATTCCAGTCTGTAACTCACTCCCGGGTATCTGTTATTCTATATATTAACCACGCTGAACCCCTCGATTAGATTCCAGTCTGTAACTCACTCCCCGGCATCTGTTATTCTATATATAAACCACCCCGAACCCCTCGATTAGATTCCAGTCTGTAACTCACTCCCGGGTATCTGTTATTCTATATATAAACCACCCCGAACCCCTCGATTAGATTCCAGTTTGTAACTCACTCCCGGGTATCTGTTATTCTATATATAAACCACCCCGAACCCCTCGATTAGATTCCAGTCTGTAACTCACTCCCGGGTATCTGTTATTCTATATATAAACCATCCCGAACCCCTCGATTAGATTCCAGACTGTAACACACTCCCGGGTATCTGTTATTCAATATATAAACCACCCCGAACCCCTCGATTAGATTCCAGTCTGTAACTCACTCCCGGGTATCTGTTATTCTATATATAAACCACCCCGAACCCCTCGATTAGATTCCAGTCTGTAACTCACTCCCGGGTATCTGTTATTCTATATATAAACCACCCCGAACCCCTCGATTAGATTCCAGTCTGTAACTCCCTCCCGGGTATCTGTTATTCTATATATAAACCACCCCGAACCCCTCGATTAGATTCCAGTCTGTAACTCACTCCCGGGTATCTGTTATTCTATATATAAACCACCCCGAACCCCTCGATTAGATTCCAGTCTGTAACTCACTCCCGGGTATCTGTTATTCTATATATAAACCACCCCGAACCCCTCGATTAGATTCCAGTCTGTAACTCACTCCCGGGTATCTGTTATTCTATATATAAACCACCCCGAACCCCTCGATTAGATTCCAGTCTGTAACTCACTCCCGGGTATCTGTTATTCTATATATAAACCACCCCAAACCCCTCGATTAGATTCCAGTCTGTAACTCACTCCCGGGTATCTGTTATTCTATATATAAAACACCCCGAACCCCTCGATTAGATTTAAGGCTGTAACTCACTCCCGGGTATCTGTTATTCTATATATAAACCACCCCGAACCCCTCGATTAGATTCCAGTCTGTAACTCCCTCCCGGGTATCTGTTATTCTATATATAAACCACCCCGAACCCCTCGATTAGATTCCAGTCTGTAACTCACTCCCGGGTATCTGTTATTCTATATATAAACCACCCCGAACCCCTCGATTAGATTCCAGTCTGTAACTCACTCCCGGGTATCTGTTATTCTATATATAAACCACCCCGAACCCCTCGATTAGATTCCAGTCTGTAACTCACTCCCGGGTATCTGTTATTCTATATATAAACCACCCCGAACCCCTCGATTAGATTCCAGTCTGTAACTCACTCCCGGGTATCTGTTATTCTATATATAAACCACCCCAAACCCCTCGATTAGATTCCAGTCTGTAACTCACTCCCGGGTATCTGTTATTCTATATATAAAACACCCCGAACCCCTCGATTAGATTTAAGGCTGTAACTCACTCCCGGGTATCTGTTATTCTGTATATAAACCACCCCGAATCCCTCGATTAGATTCCAGTCTGTAACTCACTCCCGGGTATCTGTTATTCTATATATAAAACACCCCGAACCCCTCGATTAGATTTAAGGCTGTAACTCACTCCCGGGTATCTGTTATTCTATATATAAACCACCCCGAACCCCTCGATTAGATTCCAGTCTGTAACTCCCTCCCGGGTATCTGTTATTCTACATATAAACCCCCCCGAACCCCTCGATTAGATTCCAGTCTGTAACTCACTCCCGGGTATCTGTTATTCTATATATAAACCACCCTGAACCCCTCAATTAGATTCCAGTCTGTAACTCACTCCCGGGTATCTGTTATTCTATATATAAACCATCCTAAACCCCTCGATTAGATTCCAGTCTGTAACTCACTCCCGGATATCTGTTATTCGATATATAAACCACCCCGAACCCCTCGATTAGATTCCAGTCTGTAACTCACTCCCGGGTACCTGTTATTCTATATATAAATCACCCCGAACCCCTCGATTAGATTCCAGTCTGTAACTCACTCCCGGGTATCTGTTATTCTATATATAAACCATCCCAAACCCCTCGATTAGATTCCAGTCTGTAACTCACTCCCGGGTATCTGTTATTCTATATATAAACCACCCCGAACCCCTCGATTAGATTCCAGTCTGTAACTCACTCCCGGGTATCTGTTATTCTATATATAAACCATCCCAAACCCCTCGATTAGATTCCAGTCTGTAACTCACTCCCGGGTATCTGTTATTCTATATATAAACCACCCCGAACCCCTCGATTAGATTCCAGTCTGTAACTCACTCCCGGGTATCTGTTATTCTATATATAAACCATCCCAAACCCCTCGATTAGATTCCAGTCTGTAACTCACTCCCGGGTATCTGTTATTCTATATATAAACCACCCCAAACCCCTCGATTAGATTCCAGTCTGTAACTCACTCCCGGGTATCTGTTATTCTACATATAAACCCCCCCGAACCCCTCGATTAGATTCCAGTCTGTAACTCACTCCCGGGTATCTGTTATTCTATATATAAACCACCCTGAACCCCTCGATTAGATTCCAGTCTGTAACTCACTCCCGGGTATCTGTTATTCTACATATAAACCCCCCCGAACCCCTCGATTAGATTCCAGTCTGTAACTCACTCCCGGGTATCTGTTATTCTCTATATAAACCACCCCGAACCCCTCGATTAGATTTAAGTCTGTAACTCACTCCCGGGTATCTGTTATTCTATATATAAACCACCCCGAAACCCTCGATTAGATTCCAGTCTGTAACTCACTCCCGGGTATCTGTTATTCTATATACAAACCACCCCGAACCCCTCGATTAGATTCCAGTCTGTAGCTCACTCCCGGGTATCTGTTATTCTATATATAAACCACCCCGAACCCCTCGATTAGATTCCAGTCTGTAACTCACTCCCGGGTATCTGTTATTCTATATATAAACCACCCCGAACCCCTCGATTAGATTCCAGTCTGTAGCTCACTCCCGGGTATCTGTTATTCTATATATAAACCACCCCGAACCCCTCGATTAGATTCCAGTCTGTAACTCACTCCCGGGTATCTGTTATTCTATATATAAACCACCCCGAACCCCTCTATTAGATTCCAGTCTGTAACTCACTCCCGGGTATCTGTTATTCTATATATAAATCATCCCGAACCCCTCGATTAGATTCCAGTCTGTAACTCAGTCCCGGGTATCTGTTATTCTATATATAAACCACCCCGAACCCCTCGATTAGATTCCACTCTGTAACTCACTCCCGGGTATGTGTTATTCTATATATAAACCACCCCGAACCCCTCGATTAGATTCCAGTCTGTAACTCACTCCCGGGTATCTGATATTCTATATATAAACCACCCTGAACCCCTCGATTAGATTCCAGTCTGTAACTCACTCCCGGGTGTCTGTTATTCTATATATAAACCACCCCAACCCCTCGATTAGATTCCAGTCTGTAACTCACTCCCGGGCTGTTATTCGATATATAAACCATCCTGAACCCCTCGATTAGATTCCAGTCTGTAACACACTCCCGGGTATCTGTTATTCTATATATAAACCACCCCGAACCCCTCGATTCGATTCCAGTCTGTAACTCACTCCCGGGTATCTGTTATTCTGTATATAAACCACCCCGAACCCCTCGATTAGATTCCAGTCTGTAACTCACTCCCGGGTATATGTTATTCTATATATAAACCACCCCGAAACCCTCGATTAGATTCCAGTCTGTAACTCACTTCAGGGTATCTGTTATTCTATATATAAACCACCCCGAACCCCTCGATTAGATTCCAATCTGTAACTCACTCCCGGGTATCTGTTATTCTATATATAAACCACCCCGAACCCCTCGATTAGATTCCAGTCTGTAACTCACTCCCGGGTATCTGTTATTCTATATATAAACCATCTCAAACCCCGCGATTACATTCCAGTCTGTAACTCACTCCCGGGTATCTGTTATTCTATATATATATATATATACCATCCCGAACCCCTCGATTAGATTCCAGTCTGTAACTCGCTCCTGGGTATCTGTTATTTTACATATAAACCACCCCGAACCCCTCGATTAGATTCCAGTCTGTAACTCACTCCCGGGTATCTGTTATTCTATACATAAACCACCCCGAACCCCTCGATTAGATTCTAGTCTGTAACTCACTCCCGGGTATCTGTTATTCTATATATACACCACCCCGAACGCCTCGATTAGATTCTAGTCTGGAACTCGCTCCCGGGTATCTGTTATTCTATATATAAACCATCCTAAACTCCTCGATTAGATTCCAGTCTTTAACTCACTCCCGGGTATCTGTTATTCTATACATAAACCACCCCGAACCTCTCGATTAGATTCCAGTCTGTAACTCACTTCCGGGTGTCTGTTATTCTATATATAAACGACCCCGAAACTCTCGATTAGATTCCAGTCTGTAACTCACTCCCGGGTATCTGTTATTCTATATATAAACCATCCCAAACCCCTCGAATACATTCCAGTCTGTAACTCACTCCCGGGTATCTGTTATTCTATATATAAACCACCCCAAACCCCTCGATTCGATTCCAGTCTGTAACTCACTCCCGGGTATCTGTTATTCTGTGTATAAACCACCCTGAACCCCTTGATTAGATTCCAGTCTGTAACTCACTCCCGGGTATCTGTTATTCTATATATAAACCACCCCGAACCCCTCGATTCGATTCCAGTCTGTAACTCACTCCCGGGTATCTGTTATTCTATATATAAACCACCCCGAACCCCTCGATTAGATTCCAGCCTGTAACTCACTCCCGGGTATCTGTTATTCTATATATAAACCACCCCGAACCCCTCGATTAGATTCCAGTCTGTAACTCACTCCCGGGTATCTGTTATTCTATAAATAAACCACCCCGAACCCCTCGATTAGATTCCAGTCGGTAACTCACTCCCAGGTATCTGTTATTCTATATATAAACCATCCCGAACCCCTCGATTAGATTCCAGTCTGTAACTCACTCCCGGGTATCTGTTATTCTATATATAAACCACCCTGAACCCCTCGATTGGATTCCAGTCTGTAACTCACTCCCGGGTATCTGTTGTTCTATATATAAACCACCCTGAACCCCTCGATTAGATTCCAGTCTGTAACTCACTCCCGGGTATCTGTTATTCTATATATAAACCACCCCGAACCCCTCGATTAGATTCCAGTCTGTAACTCACTCCCGGGTATCTGTTATTCTATATATAAACCACCCCGAACCCCTCGATTAGATTCCAGTCTGTAACCCACTCCCGGGTATCTGTTATTCTATATATAAACCACCCTGAACCCCTCGATTAGATTCCAGTCTGTAACCCACTCCCGGGTATC
Source organism: Scyliorhinus torazame (assembly GCF_047496885.1). Taxonomy (NCBI): domain Eukaryota; kingdom Metazoa; phylum Chordata; class Chondrichthyes; order Carcharhiniformes; family Scyliorhinidae; genus Scyliorhinus; species Scyliorhinus torazame. The sequence goes on along the minus strand of NC_092711.1, from coordinate 3,342,900 downwards.
TGTTATTCTATATATAAATCACCCTGAACCACTCGATTAGATTCCAGTCTGTAACTCACTCCCGGGTATCTGTTATTCTATATATAAACAACCCCGAACCCGTCGATTAGATTCCAGACTGTAACTCACTCCCGGGTATCTGTTATTCTATATATAAACCACCCCGAACCCCTCGATTATATTCCAGTCTGTAACTCACTCCCGGGTATCTGTTATTCTATATATAAACCACCCCGAACCCCTCGATTAGATTCCAGTCAGTAACTCACTCCCGGGTATCTGTTATTCTCTATATAAACCACCCCGAACACCTCGATTAGATTCCAGTCTGTAACTCACTCCCAGGTATCTGTTATTCTATATATAAACCACCCCGAACCCCTCGATTAGATTCCAGTCTGTAACTCACTCCCGGGTATCTGTTATTCTATATATAAACCACCCCGAACCCCTCGATTAGATTCCAGTCTGTAACTCACTCCCGGGTATCTGTTATTCTATATATAAACCACCCCGAACCCGTCGATTAGATTCCAGACTGTAACTCACTCCCGGGTATCTGTTATTCTATATATAAACCACCCCGAACCCCTCGATTAGATTCCAGTCTGTAACTCACTCCCGGGTATCTGTTATTCTATATATAAACCACCCCGAACCCCTCGATTAGATTCCAGTCTGTAACTCACTCGCGGGTATCTGTTATTCTATATATAAACCACCCCGAACCCCTCGATTAGATTCCAGTCTGTAACTCACTCCCGGGTATCTGTTATTCTATATATAAACCACACCGAACCCCTCGATTAGATTCCAGTCTGTAACTCACTCCCGGGTATCTATTATTCTATATATAAACCACCCCGAACCCCTCGATTAGATTCCAGACTGTAACTCACTCCCGGGTATCTGTCATTCTATAAAAAAACCACCCCGAACCCCTCGATTATATTCCAGTCTGTAACTCACTCCCGGGTATCTGTTATTCTATATATAAACCACCCCAAACCCCTCGATTAGATTCCAGTCAGTAACTCACTCCCGGGTATCTGTTATTCTCTATATAAACCACCCCGAACACCTCGATTAGATTCCACTCTCTAACTCACTCCCGGGTATCTGTTATTCTAGATATAAACCACCCTGAACACCTCGATTAGATTCCAGTCTGTAACTCACTCCCGGGTATCTGTTATTCTATATATAAACCACCCTGAACCCCTCGATTAGATTCCAGTCTATAACTCACTCCCGGGTATCTGTTATTCTAGATATAAACCACCCTGAACACCTCGATTAGATTCCAGTCTGTAACTCACTCCCGGGTATCTGTTAATCTATATATAAACCACCCTGAACCCCTCGATTAGATTCCAGTCTATAACTCACTCCCGGGTATCTGTTATTCTATATATAAACCACCCCGAACCCCTCGATTAGATTTAAGTCTGTAACTCACTCCCGGGTATCTGTTATTCTATAGATAAACCACGCCGAACCCCTCGATTAGATTCCAGTCTGTAACTCACTCCCGGGTATCTGTTATTCTATATATAAACCACCCCGAACCCCTCGATTAGATTCCAGTCTGTAACTCACTCCCGGGTACCTGTTATTCTACATATAAACCATCCCGAACCCCTCGATTAGAGTCCAGTCTGTAACTCACTCCCGGGTATCTGTTATTCTATATATAAACCACCCCGAACTCCTCGATTAGATTCCAGTCTGTAACTCACTCCCGGGTACCTGTTATTCTACATATAAACCATCCCGAACCCCTCGATTAGATTCCAATCTGTAACTCACTCCCGGGTATCTGTTATTCTATATATAAACCATCCCGAACCCCTCGATTAGATTCCAATCTGTAACTCACTCCCGGGTATCTGTTATTCTATATATAAACCACCCCGAACCCCTCGATTAGATTCCAGTCTAGAACTCACTCCCGGGTATCTGTTATTCTATATATAAACCACCCCGAACCCCTCGATTAGATTCCAGTCTGTAACTCACTCCCGGGTACCTGTTATTCTACATATAAACCATCCCGAACCCCTCGATTAGATTCCAGTCTGTAACTTACTCCCGGGTATCTGTTATTCTATATATAAACCATCCCAAACCTCTCGAATACATTCCAGTCTGTAACTCACTCCCGGGTATCTGTTATTCTATATATAAACCACCCCGAACCCCTCGATTAGATTCCAGTCTGTAACTCACTCCCGGGTATCTGTTATTCTATATATAAACCACCCCGAACACCTCGATTAGATTCCAGTCTGTAACTCACTCCCGGGTATCTGTTATTTTATATATAAACCACCCCGAACCCCTCGATTAGATTCCAGTCTGTAACTCACTCCCGGGTATCTGTTATTCTATATATAAACCACCCCGATCCCCTCGATTAGATTCCAGTCTGTAACTCACTCCCGGGTATCTGTTATTCTATATATAAACCTCCCCGAACCCCTCGATTAGATTCCAGTCTGTAACTCACTCCCGGGTATCTGTTATTCTATATATAAACCACCCCGAACCCCTCGATTAGATTGCAGTCTGTAACTCACTCCCGGGTATCTGTTATTCTATATATAAACCACCCCGATCCCCTCGATTAGATTCCAGTCTGTAACTCACTCCCGGGTATCTGTTATTCTACATATAAACCACCCCGAACCCCTCGATTAGATTCCAGTCTGTAACTCACTCCCGGGTACCTGTTATTCTATATATAAACCATCCCAAACCTCTCGAATACATTCCAGTCTGTAACTCACTCCCGGGTATCTGTTATTCTATATATAAACCACCCCGAACCCCTCGATTAGATTCCAGTCAGTAACTCACTCCCGGGTATCTGTTATTCTCTATATAAACCACCCCGAACCCCTCGATTAGATTCCAGTCTGTAACTCACTCCCGGGTATCTGTTATTCTATATATAAACCACCCCGAACCCCTCGATTAGATTCCAGTCTGTAACTCACTCCCGGGTATCTGTTATTCTATATATAAACCACCCCGAACCCCTCGATTAGATTCCAGTCTGTAACTCACTCCCGGGTATCTGTTATTCTTATATATAAACCACCCCGAACCCCTCGATTAGATTCCAGTCTGTAACTCACCCCCGGGTATCTGTTATTCTATATATAAACCACCCCGAACCCCTCGATTAGATTCCAGTCTGTAACTCACCCCCGGGCATCTGTTATTCTATATATAAACCACCCCGAAATGCTCGATTAGATTCCAGTCTGTAACTCACACCCGGGTATCTGTTATTCTATATATAAACCACCCTGAGCCCCTCGATTAGATTCCAGTCTGTAACTCACTCCCGGGTATGTTATTCTATATATAAACCACCCCGAACCCCTCGATTAGATTGTAGTCTGTAACTCACTTCCGGGTATCTGTTATTCTATATATAATTCACCCCAAACCCCTCGATTAGATTCCAGTCTGTAACTCACTCCCGGGTATATGTTATTCTATATATAAACCATCCCAAACCCCTCGATTAGATTCCAGTCTGTAACTTACTCCCGGGTGTCTGTTATTTTACATATAAACCACCCCGAATCCCTCGATTAGATTCCAGTCTGTAACTCACTCCCGGGTATCTGTTATTCTATATATAAACCATCCCGATCTCCTCGATTAGATTCCAGTCTGTAACTCACTCCCGGGTATCTGTTATTCTATATATAAACCACCCCGAACCCCTCGATTAGATTCCAGTCTGTAACTCACTCCCGGGTATCTGTTATTCTATATATAAACCACCCCGAACCCCTCGATTAGATTGCAGTCTGTAACTCACTCCCGGGTATCTGTTATTCTACATATAAACCACCCCGAACCCCTCGATTAGATTCCAGTCTGTAACTCACTCCCGGGTATCTGTTATTCTACATATAAACCACCCCGAACCCCTCGATTAGATTCCAGTCTGTAACTCACTCCCGGGTACCTGTTATTCTATATATAAACCATCCCAAACCTCTCGAATACATTCCAGTCTGTAACTCACTCCCGGGTATCTGTTATTCTATATATAAACCACCCCGAACCCCTCGATTAGATTCCAGTCAGTAACTCACTCCCGGGTATCTGTTATTCTCTATATAAACCACCCCGAACCCCTCGATTAGATTCCAGTCTGTAACTCACTCCCGGGTATCTGTTATTCTATATATAAACCACCCCGAACCCCTCGATTAGATTCCAGTCTGTAACTCACTCCCGGGTATCTGTTATTCTATATATAAACCACCCCGAACCCCTCGATTAGATTCCAGTCTGTAACTCACTCCCGGGTATCTGTTATTCTATATATAAACCACCCCGAACCCCTCGATTAGATTCCAGTCTGTAACTCACTCCCGGGTACCTGTTATTCTACATATAAACCATCCCGAACCCCTCGATTAGATTCCAGTCTGTAACTCACCCCCGGGTATCTGTTATTCTATATATAAACCACCCCGAACCCCTCGATTAGATTCCAGTCTGTAACTCACTCCCGGGTATCTGTTATTCTATATATAAACCACCCCGATCCCCTCGATTAGATTCCAGTCTGTAACTCACTCCCGGGTATCTGTTATTCTATATATAAACCACCCCGAACCCCTCGATTAGATTCCAGTCTGTAACTCACTCCCGGGTATCTGTTATTCTATATATAAACCACCCCGAACCCCTCGATTAGATTGCAGTCTGTAACTCACTCCCGGGTATCTGTTATTCTATATATAAACCACCCCGATCCCCTCGATTAGATTCCAGTCTGTAACTCACTCCCGGGTATCTGTTATTCTACATATAAACCACCCCGAACCCCTCGATTAGATTCCAGTCTGTAACTCACTCCCGGGTACCTGTTATTCTATATATAAACCATCCCAAACCTCTCGAATACATTCCAGTCTGTAACTCACTCCCGGGTATCTGTTATTCTATATATAAACCACCCCGAACCCCTCGATTAGATTCCAGTCAGTAACTCACTCCCGGGTATCTGTTATTCTCTATATAAACCACCCCGAACCCCTCGATTAGATTCCAGTCTGTAACTCACTCCCAGGTATCTGTTATTCTATATATAAACCACCCCGAACCCCTCGATTAGATTCCAGTCTGTAACTCACTCCCGGGTATCTGTTATTCTATATATAAACCACCCCGAACCCCTCGATTAGATTCCAGTCTGTAACTCACTCCCGGGTATCTGTTATTCTATATATAAACCACCCCGAACCCCTCGATTAGATTCCAGTCTGTAACTCACTCCCGGGTACCTGTTATTCTACATATAAACCATCCCGAACCCCTCGATTAGATTCCAGTCTGTAACTCACCCCCGGGTATCTGTTATTCTATATATAAACCACCCCGAACCCCTCGATTAGATTCCAGTCTGTAACTCACCCCCGGGTATCTGTTATTCTATATATAAACCACCCCGAAATGCTCGATTAGATTCCAGTCTGTAACTCACACCCGGGTATCTGTTATTCTATATATAAACCACCCTGAACCCCTCGATTAGATTCCAGTCTGTAACTCACTCCCGGGTATGTTATTCTATATATAAACCACCCCGAACCCCTCGATTAGATTGTAGTCTGTAACTCACTTCCGGGTATCTGTTATTCTATATATAATTCACCCCAAACCCCTCGATTAGATTCCAGTCTGTAACTCACTCCCGGGTATATGTTATTCTATATATAAACCATCCCAAACCCCTCGATTAGATTCCAGTCTGTAACTTACTCCCGGGTGTCTGTTATTTTACATATAAACCACCCCGAATCCCTCGATTAGATTCCAGTCTGTAACTCACTCCCGGGTATCTGTTATTCTATATATAAACCATCCCGATCTCCTCGATTAGATTCCAGTCTGTAACTCACTCCCGGGTATCTGTTATTCTATATATAAACCACCCCGAACCCCTCGATTAGATTCCAGTCTGTAACTCACTCCCGGGTATCTGTTATTCTATATATAAACCACCCCGAACCCCTCGATTAGATTGCAGTCTGTAACTCACCCCCGGGTATCTGTTATTCTATATATAAACCACCCCGATCCCCTCGATTAGATTCCAGTCTGTAACTCACTCCCGGGTATCTGTTATTCTACATATAAACCACCCCGAACCCCTCGATTAGATTCCAGTCTGTAACTCACTCCCGGGTACCTGTTATTCTATATATAAACCATCCCAAACCTCTCGAATACATTCCAGTCTGTAACTCACTCCCGGGTATCTGTTATTCTATATATAAACCACCCCGAACCCCTCGATTAGATTCCAGTCAGTAACTCACTCCCGGGTATCTGTTATTCTCTATATAAACCACCCCGAACCCCTCGATTAGATTCCAGTCTGTAACTCACTCCCGGGTATCTGTTATTCTATATATAAACCACCCCGAACCCCTCAATTAGATTCCAGTCTGTAACTCACTCCCGGGTACCTGTTATTCTACATATAAACCATCCCGAACCCCTCGATTAGATTCCAGTCTGTAACTCACCCCCGGGTATCTGTTATTCTATATATAAACCACCCCGAACCCCTCGATTAGATTCCAGTCTGTAACTCACCCCCGGGTATCTGTTATTCTATATATAAACCACCCCGAAATGCTTGATTAGATTCCAGTCTGTAACTCACACCCGGGTATCTGTTATTCTATATATAAACGACCCCGAACCTCTCGATTAGATTCCAGTCTGTAACTCACTCCCGGGTATCTGTTATTCTATATATACACCATCCCAAACCCCTCGAATACATTCCAGTCTGTAACTCACTCCCGGGTATCTGTTATTCTATATATAAACCACCCAAACCCCTCGATTAGATTCCAGTCTGTAACTCACTCCCGGGTATCTGTTATTCTATATATAAACCATCCCAAACCTCTCGAATACATTCCAGTCTGTATCTCACTCCCGGGTATCTGTTATTCTATATATAAACCATCCCGAACCCCTCGATTAGATTCCAGTCTGTAACTCACTCCCGGATATCTGTTATTCTATATATAAACCATCCCAAACCCCTCGATTAGGTTCCAGTCTGTAACTCACTCCCGGATATCTGTTATTCTCTGCATAAACCACCCTGAACACCTCGATTAGATTCCAGTCTGTAACTCACTCCCGGGTATCTGTTATTCTATATATAAACCACCCCGAACCCCTCGATTAGATTCCAGTCTGTAACTCACTCCCGGATATCTGTTATTCTATATATAAACCATCCCAAACCCCTCGATTAGATTCCAGTCTGTAACTCACTCCCGGATATCTGTTATTCTCTGCATAAACCACCCTGAACACCTCGATTAGATTCCAGTCTGTAACTCACTCCCGGGTATCTGTTATTCTATATATAAACCACTCCGAACCCCTCGATTAGATTCCAGTCTGTAACTCACTCCCGGGTACCTGTTATTCTACATATAAACCATCCCGAACCCCTCGATTAGAGTCCAGTCTGTAACTCACTCCCGGGTATCTGTTATTCTGTATATAAACCACCCTGAACCCCTCGATTAGATTCCAGTCTGTAACTCACTCCCGGGTATCTGTTATTCGAAATATAAACCACCCCGAACTCCTCGATTAGATTCCAGTCTGTAACTCACTCCCGGGTACCTGTTATTCTACATATAAACCATCCCGAACCCCTCGATTAGATTCCAATCTGTAACTCACTCCCGGGTATCTGTTATTCTATATATAAACCACCCCGAACCCCTCGATTAGATTCCAATCTGTAACTCACTCCCGGGTATCTGTTATTCTATATATAAACCATCCCGAACCCCTCGATTAGATTCCAGTCTGTAACTCACCCCCGGGTATCTGTTATTCTATAAATAAACCACCCCGAACCCCTCGATTAGATTCCAGTCTGTAACTCACTCCCGGGTATCTGTTATTCTATAGATAAACCACCCCGAACCACTCGATTAGATTCCAGTCTGTAACTCACCCCCGGGTATCTGTTATTCTATATATAAACCACCCCGAACCACTCGATTAGATTCCAGTCTGTAACTCACACCCGGGTATCTGTTATTCTATATATAAACCACCCCGAAACCCTCGATTAGATTCCAGTCTGTAACTCACTCCCGGGTATCTGTTACTCTATATATAAACCACCCCGAACCCCTCGATTAGATTGCAGTCTGTAACTCACTTCCGGGTATCTGTTATTCTATATATAATTCACCCCAAACCCCTCGATTAGATTCCAGTCTGTAACTCACTCCCGGGTATATGTTATTCTATATATAAACCATCCCAAACCCCTCGATTAGATTCCAGTCTGTAACTTACTCCCGGGTGTCTGTTATTTTACATATAAACCACCCCGAATCCCTCGATTAGATTCCAGTCTGTAACTCACTCCCGGGTATCTGTTATTCTATATATAAACCACCCCGAACCCCTCGATTAGATTCCAGTCTGTAACTCACTACCGGGTATCTGTTATTCTATATATAAACCACCCCGAACCCCTCGATTAGATTCCAGTCTGTAACTCACTCCCGGGTATCTGTTATTCTATATATAAACCACGCCGAACCCCTCGATTAGATTCCAGTCTGTAACTCACTCCCGGGTATCTGTTATTCTATATATACACCATCCCAAACCCCTCGAATACATTCCAGTCTGTAACTCACTCCCGGGTATCTGTTATTCTATATATAAACCATCCCAAACCCCTCGATTAGATTCCAGTCTGTAACTCACTCCCGGATATCTGTTATTCTCTGCATAAACCACCCTGAACACCTCGATTAGATTCCAGTCTGTAACTCACTCCCGGGTATCTGTTATTCTATATATAAACCACCCCGAACCCCTCGATTAGATTCCAGTCTGTAACTCACTCCCGGGTATCTGTTATTCTATATATACACCATCCCAAACCTCTCGAATACATTCCAGTCTGTAACTCACTCCCGGGTATCTGTTATTCTATATATAATCCATCCCAAACCCCTCGATTAGATTCCAGTCTGTAACTCACTCCCGGATATCTGTTATTCTCTGCATAAACCACCCTGAACACCTCGATTAGATTCCAGTCTATAACTCACTCCCGGGTATCTGTTATTCTATATATAAACCACCCCGAACCCCTCGATTAGATTTAAGTCTGTAACTCACTCCCGGGTATCTGTTATTCTATATATAAACCACCCCGAACCCCTCGATTAGATTCCAGTCTGTAACTCACTCCCGGGTATCTGTTATTCTATATATAAACCACGCTGAACCCCTCGATTAGATTCCAGTCTGTAACATACTCCCGCGTATCTGTTATTCTATATATAAACCTCGCCGAACCTCTCGATTAGATTCCAGTCTGTAACTCACTCCCGGGTATCTGTTATTCTATATATAAACCACCCCGAACCCCTCGATTAGATTCCAGTCTGTAACTCACTCCCGGGTATCTGTTATTCTATATATAAACCACCCCGAACCCCTCGATTAGATTCCAGTCTGTAACTCACTCCCGGGTACCTGTTATTCTACATATAAACCATTCCGAACCCCTCGATTAGATTCCAGTCGGTAACTCACCCCCGGGTATCTGTTATTCTATATATAAACCACCCCGAACCCCTCGATTAGATTCCAGTCTGTAACTCACACCCGGGTATCTGTTATTCTATATATAAACCACCCCGAACCGCTCGATTTGATTCCAGTCTGTAACTCACACCCGGGTATCTGTTATTCTATATATAAACCATCCCAAACCCCTCGATTAGATTCCAGTCTGTAACTCACTCCCGGATATCTGTTATTCTCTGCATAAACCACCCTGAACACCTCGATTAGATTCCAGTCTGTAACTCACTCCCGGGTATCTGTTATTCTATATATAAACCACCCCGAACCCCTCGATTAGATTCCAGTCTGTAACTCACTCCCGGGTATCTGTTATTCTATATATACACCATCCCAAACCTCTCGAATACATTCCAGTCTGTAACTCACTCCCGGGTATCTGTTATTCTATATATAATCCATCCCAAACCCCTCGATTAGATTCCAGTCTGTAACTCACTCCCGGATATCTGTTATTCTCTGCATAAACCACCCTGAACACCTCGATTAGATTCCAGTCTATAACTCACTCCCGGGTATCTGTTATTCTATATATAAACCACCCCGAACCCCTCGATTAGATTTAAGTCTGTAACTCACTCCCGGGTATCTGTTATTCTATATATAAACCACCCCGAACCCCTCGATTAGATTCCAGTCTGTAACTCACTCCCGGGTATCTGTTATTCTATATATAAACCACGCTGAACCCCTCGATTAGATTCCAGTCTGTAACATACTCCCGCGTATCTGTTATTCTATATATAAACCTCGCCGAACCTCTCGATTAGATTCCAGTCTGTAACTCACTCCCGGGTATCTGTTATTCTATATATAAACCACCCCGAACCCCTCGATTAGATTCCAGTCTGTAACTCACTCCCGGGTATCTGTTATTCTATATATAAACCACCCCGAACCCCTCGATTAGATTCCAGTCTGTAACTCACTCCCGGGTACCTGTTATTCTACATATAAACCATTCCGAACCCCTCGATTAGATTCCAGTCGGTAACTCACCCCCGGGTATCTGTTATTCTATATATAAACCACCCCGAACCCCTCGATTAGATTCCAGTCTGTAACTCACACCCGGGTATCTGTTATTCTATATATAAACCACCCCGAACCGCTCGATTTGATTCCAGTCTGTAACTCACACCCGGGTATCTGTTATTCTATATATAAACCACCCCGAACCCCTCGATTAGATTCCAGTCTGTAACTCACTCCCGGGTATCTGTTACTCTATATATAAACCACCCCGAACCCCTCGATTAGATTGCAGTCTGTAACTCACTTCCGGGTATCTGTTATTCTATATATAATTCACCCCAAACCCCTCGATTAGATTCCAGTCTGTAACTCACTCCCGGGTATATGTTATTCTATATATATACCATCCCAAACCCCTCGATTAGATTCCAGTCTGTAACTCACTCCCGGGTATCTGTTATTCTATATATAATTCACCCCAAACCCCTCGATTAGATTCCAGTCTGTAACTCACTCCCGGGTATATGTTATTCTATATATAAACCATCCCAAACCCCTCGATTAGATTCCAGTCTGTAACTTACTCCCGGGTGTCTGTTATTTTACATATAAACCACCCCGAATCCCTCGATTAGATTCCAGTCTGTAACTCACTCCCGGGTATCTGTTATTCTATATATAAACCACCCCGAACCCCTCGATTAGATTCCAGTCTGTAACTCACTACCGGGTATCTGTTATTCTATATATAAACCACCCCGAACCCCTCGATTAGATTCCAGTCTGTAACTCACTCCCGGGTATCTGTTATTCTATATATACACCATCCCAAACCCCTCGAATACATTCCAGTCTGTAACTCACTCCCGGGTATCTGTTATTCTATATATAAACCATCCCAAACCCCTCGATTAGATTCCAGTCTGTAACTCACTCCCGGATATCTGTTATTCTCTGCATAAACCACCCTGAACACCTCGATTAGATTCCAGTCTGTAACTCACTCCCGGGTATCTGTTATTCTATATATAAACCACCCCGAACCCCTCGATTAGATTCCAGTCTGTAACTCACTCCCGGGTATCTGTTATTCTATATATACACCATCCCAAACCTCTCGAATACAGTCCAGTCTGTAACTCACTCCCGGGTATCTGTTATTCTATATATAAACCATCCCGAACCCCTCGATTAGATTCCAGTCTGCAACTCACTCCCGGGTATCTGTTATTCTATATATAAACCACCCCGAACCCCTCGATTAGATTCCAGTCTGTAACTCACCCCCGGGTATCTGTTATTCTGTATATAAACCACCCCGAACCCCTCGATTAGATTCCAATCTGTAACTCACTCCTGGGTATCTGTTATTCTATATATAAACGACCCCGAACCTCTCGATTAGATTCCAGTCTGTAACTCACTCCCGGGTATCTGTTATTCTATATATACACCATCCCAAACCCCTCGAATACATTCCAGTCTGTAACTCACTCCCGGGTATCTGTTATTCTATATATAAACCACCCCAAACCCCTCGATTAGATTCCAGTCTGTAACTCACCCCCGGGTATCTGTTATTCTATATATAAACCACCCTGAACCCCTCGATTAGATTCCAGTCTGTAACTCACTCCCGGGTATCTGTTACTCTATATGTAAACCACCCAAACCCCTCGATTAGATTCCAGTCTGTAACTCACTCCCGGGTATCTGTTATTCTATATATAAACCATCCCAAACCTCTCGAATACATTCCAGTCTGTAACTCACTCCCGGGTATCTGTTATTCTATATATAAACCATCCCAAACCCCTCGATTAGATTCCAGTCTGTAACTCACTCCCGGGTATCTGTTATTCTATATATAAACCACCCCGAACCCCTCGATTAGATTTAAGTCTGTAACTCACTCCCGGGTATCTGTTATTCTATATATAAACCACCCCGAACCCCTCGATTAGATTCCAGTCTGTAACACACTCCCGGGTATCTGTTATTCTATATATAAACCACCCCGAACCCCTCGATTAGATTCCAGTCTGTAACTCACTCCCGGGTATCTGTTATTCTATATATAAACCACCCCGAACCCCTCGATTAGATTGCAGTCTGTAACTCACTCCCGGGTATCTGTTATTCTATATATAAACCACCCCGATCCCCTCGATTAGATTCCAGTCTGTAACTCACTCCCGGGTATCTGTTATTCTATATGTAAACCACCCTGAACCCCTCGATTAGATTCCAGTCTGTAACTCACTCCCGGGTATCTGTTATTCTATATATAAACCACCCTGAACCCCTCGATTAGATTCCAGTCTGTAACTCACTCCCGGGTATCTGTTATTCTACATATAAACCACCCCGAACCCCTCGATTAGATTCCAGTCTGTAACTCACTCCCGGGTACTTTTTATTCTATATATAAACCATCCCAAACCTCTCGAATACATTCCAGTCTGTAACTCACTCCCGGGTATCTGTTATTCTATATATAAACCACCCCGAACCCCTCGATTAGATTCCAGTCAGTAACTCACTCCCGGGTATCTGTTATTCTCTATATAAACCACCCCGAACCCTTCGATTAGATTCCAGTCTGTAACTCACTCCCGGGTATCTGTTATTCTGATTTAAACCACCCCGAACCCCTCGATTAGATTCCAGTCTGTAACTCACTCCTGGGTATCTGTTATTCTATATATAAAGCACCCTGAACCCCTCGATTAGATTCCAGTCTGTAACTCACTCCCGGGTACCTGTTATTCTATATATAAAAAACCCCGAACCCCTCGATTAGATTCCAGTCTGTAACTCACTCCCGGGTATCTGTTATTCTATATATAAACAACCCCCAACCCCTCGATTAGATTCCAGTCTGTAACTCACTCCCGGGTATCTGTTATTCTATATATAAACCACACCGAACCCCTCGATTAGATTCCAGTCTGTAACTCACTCCCGGGTATCTGTTATTCTCTGCATAAATCAGCCTGAACACCTCGATTAGATTCCAGTCTGTAACTCACTCCCGGGTATCTGTTATTCTATAGATAAACCACGCCGAACCCCTCGATTAGATTCCAGTCTGTAACTCACTCCCGGGTACCTGTTATTCTACATATAAACCATCCCGAACCCCTCGATTAGAGTCCAGTCTGTAACTCACTCCCGGGTATCTGTTATTCTATATATAAACCGCCCCGAACCCCTCGATTAGATTCCAGTCTGTAACTCACTCCCGGGTATCTGTTATTCTATATATACACCATCCCAAACCTCTCGAATACATTCCAGTCTGTAACTCACTCCCGGGTATCTGTTATTCTATATATAAACCATCCCGAACCCCTCGATTAGATTCCAGTCTGCAACTCACTCCCGGGTATCTGTTATTCTATATATAAACCACCCGGAACCCCTCGATTAGATTCCAGTCTGTAACTCACCCCCGGGTATCTGTTATTCTGTATATAAACCACCCCGAACCCCTCGATTAGATTCCAATCTGTAACTCACTCCTGGGTATCTGTTATTCTATATATAAACGACCCCGAACCTCTCGATTAGATTCCAGTCTGTAACTCACTCCCGGGTATCTGTTATTCTATATATACACCATCCCAAACCCCTCGAATACATTCCAGTCTGTAACTCACTCCCGGGTATCTGTTATTCTATATATAAACCACCCCAAACCCCTCGATTAGATTCCAGTCTGTAACTCACCCCCGGGTATCTGTTATTCTATATATAAACCACCCTGAACCCCTCGATTAGATTCCAGTCTGTAACTCACTCCCGGGTATCTGTTACTCTATATGTAAACCACCCAAACCCCTCGATTAGATTCCAGTCTGTAACTCACTCCCGGGTATCTGTTATTCTATATATAAACCATCCCAAACCTCTCGAATACATTCCAGTCTGTAACTCACTCCCGGGTATCTGTTATTCTATATATAAACCATCCCAAACCCCTCGATTAGATTCCAGTCTGTAACTCACTCCCGGGTATCTGTTATTCTATATATAAACCACCCCGAACCCCTCGATTAGATTTAAGTCTGTAACTCACTCCCGGGTATCTGTTATTCTATATATAAACCACCCCGAACCCCTCGATTAGATTCCAGTCTGTAACTCACTCCCGGGTATCTGTTATTCTATATATAAACCACCCCGAACCCCTCGATTAGATTCCAGTCTGTAACTCACTCCCGGGTATCTGTTATTCTATATATAAACCACCCCGAACCCCTCGATTAGATTGCAGTCTGTAACTCACTCCCGGGTATCTGTTATTCTATATATAAACCACCCCGATCCCCTCGATTAGATTCCAGTCTGTAACTCACTCCCGGGTATCTGTTATTCTATATGTAAACCACCCTGAACCCCTCGATTAGATTCCAGTCTGTAACTCACTCCCGGGTATCTGTTATTCTATATATAAACCACCCTGAACCCCTCGATTAGATTCCAGTCTGTAACTCACTCCCGGGTATCTGTTATTCTACATATAAACCACCCCGAACCCCTCGATTAGATTCCAGTCTGTAACTCACTCCCGGGTACTTTTTATTCTATATATAAACCATCCCAAACCTCTCGAATACATTCCAGTCTGTAACTCACTCCCGGGTATCTGTTATTCTATATATAAACCACCCCGAACCCCTCGATTAGATTCCAGTCAGTAACTCACTCCCGGGTATCTGTTATTCTCTATATAAACCACCCCGAACCCTTCGATTAGATTCCAGTCTGTAACTCACTCCCGGGTATCTGTTATTCTGATTTAAACCACCCCGAACCCCTCGATTAGATTCCAGTCTGTAACTCACTCCTGGGTATCTGTTATTCTATATATAAAGCACCCTGAACCCCTCGATTAGATTCCAGTCTGTAACTCACTCCCGGGTACCTGTTATTCTATATATAAAAAACCCCGAACCCCTCGATTAGATTCCAGTCTGTAACTCACTCCCGGGTATCTGTTATTCTATATATAAACAACCCCCAACCCCTCGATTAGATTCCAGTCTGTAACTCACTCCCGGGTATCTGTTATTCTATATATAAACCACACCGAACCCCTCGATTAGATTCCAGTCTGTAACTCACTCCCGGGTATCTGTTATTCTCTGCATAAATCAGCCTGAACACCTCGATTAGATTCCAGTCTGTAACTCACTCCCGGGTATCTGTTATTCTATAGATAAACCACGCCGAACCCCTCGATTAGATTCCAGTCTGTAACTCACTCCCGGGTACCTGTTATTCTACATATAAACCATCCCGAACCCCTCGATTAGAGTCCAGTCTGTAACTCACTCCCGGGTATCTGTTATTCTATATATAAACCGCCCCGAACCCCTCGATTAGATTCCAGTCTGTAACTCACTCCCGGGTATCTGTTATTCTATATATAAACCACCCTGAACCCCTCGATTAGATTCCAGTCTCTAACTCACTCCCGGGTATCTGTTATTCTACATATAAACCACCCCGAACCCCTCGATTAGATTCCAGTCTGTAACTCACTCCCGGGTATCTATATTCTATATATAAACCACCCCGAACCCCTCGATTAGATTCCAGTCTGTAACTCACCCCCGGGTATCTGTTATTCTATATATAAACCACCCTGAACCCCTCGATTAGATTCCAGTCTGTAACTCACTCCCGGGTATCTGTTATTCTATATATAAACCACCCCGAACCCCTCGATTAGATTCCAATCTGTAACTCACTCCCGGATATCTGTTATTCTATATATAAACCACCCCGAACTCCTCGATTAGATTCCAGTCTGTAACTCACTCCCGGGTACCTGTTATTCTACATATAAACCATCCCGAACCCCTCGATTAGATTCCAATCTGTAACTCACTCCCGGGTATCTGTTATTCTATATATATACCACCCCGAACCCCTCGATTAGATTCCAATCTGTAACTCACTCCCGGGTATCTGTTATTCTATATATAAACCACCCCGAACCGCTCGATGAGATTCCAGTCTGTAACTCACTCCCGGGTATCTGTTATTCTATATATAAACCACCCCGAACCCCTCGATTAGATTCCAGTCTGTAACTCACTCCCGGGTACCTGTTATTCTACATATAAACCATCCCGAACCCATCGATTAGATTCCAGTCTGTAACTCACCCCCGGGTATCTGTTATTCTATAAATAAACCACCCCGAACCCCTCGATTAGATTCCAGACTGTAACTCACTCCCGGGTATCTGTTATTCTATATATAAACTACCCCGAACCCCTCGATTAGATTCCAGTCTGTAACTCACTCCCGGGTATCTGTTATTCTATATATAAACTACCCCGAACCCCTCGATTAGATTCCAGTCTGTAACTCACTCCCGGGTATCTGTTATTCTATATATAAACTACCCCGAACCCCTCGATTAGATTCCAGTCTGTAACTCACTCCCGGGTATCTGTTATTCTATATATAAACCACCCCGAACCCCTCGATTAGATTCCAGTCTGTAACATACTCCCGCGTATCTGTTATTCTATATATAAACCTCGCCGAACCTCTCGATTATTTCCAGTCTGTAACTCACTCCCGGGTATCTGTTATTCTATATATAAACCACCCCGAACCCCTCGATTAGATTCCAGTCTGTAACTCACTCCCGGGTATCTGTTATTCTATATATAAACCACCCCGAACCCCTCGATTAGATTCCAGTCTGTAACTCACTCCCGGTTACCTGTTATTCTATACATAAACCACCCCGAACCCCTCGATTAGATTCCAGTCTGTAACTCACTCCCGGGCATCTGTTATTCTGTATATAAACCACCCCGAACCCCTCGATTAGATTCCAGTCTGCAACTCACTCCCGGGTATCTGTTATTCTATATATATAAACCATTCCGAACCCCTCGATTAGATTCCAGTCGGTAACTCACCCCCGGGTATCTGTTATTCTATATATAAACCACCCCGAACCCCTCGATTAGATTCCAGTCTGTAACTCACACCCGGGTATCTGTTATTCTATATATAAACCACCCCGAACCGCTCGATTAGATTCCAGTCTGTAACTCACACCCGGGTATCTGTTATTCTATATATAAACCACCCCGAACCCCTCGATTAGATTCCAGTCTGTAACTCACTCCCGGGTATCTGTTACTCTATATATAAACCACCCCGAACCCCTCGATTAGATTCCAGTCTGTAACTCACTCCCGGGTATCTGTTATTCTATATATAAACCACCCCAAACCCCTTGATTAGATTGCAGTCTGTAACTCACTTCCGGGTATCTGTTATTCTATATATAATTCACCCCAAACCCCTCGATTAGATTCCAGTCTGTAACTCACTCCCGGGTATATGTTATTCTATATATAAACCATCCCAAACCCCTCGATTAGATTCCAGTCTGTAACTTACTCCCGGGTGTCTGTTATTTTACATATAAACCACCCCGAATCCCTCGATTAGATTCCAGTCTGTAACTCACTCCCGGGTATCTGTTATTCTATATATAAACCACCCCGAACCCCTCGATTAGATTCCAGTCTGTAACTCACTACCGGGTATCTGTTATTCTATATATAAACCACCCCGAACCCCTCGATTAGATTCCAGTCTGTAACTCACTCCCGGGTATCTGTTATTCTATATATACACCATCCCAAACCCCTCGAATACATTCCAGTCTGTAACTCACTCACGGGTATCTGTTATTCTATATATAAACCATCCCAAACCCCTCGATTAGATTCCAGTCTGTAACTCACTCCCGGATATCTGTTATTCTCTGCATAAACCACCCTGAACACCTCGATTAGATTCCAGTCTGTAACTCACTCCCGGGTGTCTGTTATTCTATATATAAACCACCCCGAACCCCTCGATTAGATTCCAGTCTGTAACTCACTCCCGGGTATCTGTTATTCTATATATACACCATCCCAAACCTCTCGAATACATTCCAGTCTGTAACTCACTCCCGGGTATCTGTTATTCTATATATAAACCACCCTGAACCCCTCGATTAGATTCCAGTCTGCAACTCACTCCCGGGTATCTGTTATTCTATATATAAACCATCCCGAACCCCTCGATTAGATTCCAGTCTGCAACTCACTCCCGGGTATCTGTTATTCTATATATAAACCATCCCGAACCCCTCGATTAGATTCCAGTCTGTAACTCACTCCCAGATATCTGTTATTCTCTGCATAAACCACCCTGAACACCTCGATTAGATTCCAGTCTGTAACTCACTCCCGGGTATCTGTTATTCTATATATAAACCACCCCGAACCCCTCGATTAGATTTAAGTCTGTAACTCACTCCCGGGTATCTGTTATTCTATATATAAACCACCCCGAACCCCTCGATTAGATTCCAGTCTGTAACTCACTCCCGGGTATCTGTTATTCTATATATAAACCACGCTGAACCCCTCGATTAGATTCCAGTCTGTAACATACTCCCGCGTATCTGTTATTCTATATATAAACCTCGCCGAACCTCTCGATTAGATTCCAGTCTGTAACTCACTCCCGGGTATCTGTTATTCTATATATAAACCACCCCGAACCCCTCGATTAGATTCCAGTCTGTAACTCACTCCCGGGTATCTGTTATTCTGTATATAAACCACCCCGAACCCCTCGATTAGATTCCAGTCTGTAACTCACTCCCGGGTACCTGTTATTCTACATATAAACCATTCCGAACCCCTCGATTAGATTCCAGTCGGTAACTCACCCCCGGGTATCTGTTATTCTATATATAAACCACCCCGAACCCCTCGATTAGATTCCAGTCTGTAACTCACACCCGGGTATCTGTTATTCTATATATAAACCACCCCGAACCGCTCGATTAGATTCCAGTCTGTAACTCACACCCGGGTATCTGTTATTCTATATATAAACCACCCCGAACCCCTCGATTAGATTCCAGTCTGTAACTCACTCCCGGGTATCTGTTACTCTATATATAAACCACCCCGAACCCCTCGATTAGATTCCAGTCTGTAACTCACTCCCGGGTATCTGTTATTCTATATATAAACCGCCCCGAAGCCCTCGATTAGATTCCAGTCTGTAACTCACTCCCGGGTATCTGTTATTCTATATATAAACCGCCCCGAAGCCCTCGATTAGATTCCAGTCTGTAACTCACACCCGGGTATCTGTTATTCTATATATAAACCACCCCGAACCCCTCGATTAGATTCCAGTCTGTAACTCACTCCCGGGTATCTGTTATTCTATATATAATTCAACCCAAACCCCTCGATTAGATTCCAGTCTGTAACGCACTCCCGGGTATATGTTATTCTATATATAAACCATCCCGAACCCCTCGATTAGATTCCAGTCTGTAACTCACTCCCGGGTATATGTTATTCTATATATAAACCATCCCAAACCCCTCGATTAGATTCCAGTCTGTAACTTACTCCCGGGTGTCTGTTATTTTACATATAAACCACTCCGAATCCCTCGATTAGATTCCAGTCTGTAACTCACTCCCGGGTATATGTTATTCTATATATAAACCACCCCGAACCCCTCGATTAGATTCCAGTCTGTCACTCACTCCCGGGTATCTGTTATTCTATATATAAACCACCCCGAACCCCTCGATTAGACTCCAGTCTGCAACTCACTCCCGGGTATCTGTTATTCTGTATATAAACCACCCCGAACCCCTCGATTAGATTCCAATCTGTAACTCACTCCCGGGTATCTGTTATTCTATATATAAACCATCCCAAACCCCTCGATTAGATTCCAGTCTGTAACTTACTCCCGGGTATCTGTTATTCTATATATAAACCACCCCGAACCCCTCGATTAGACTCCAGTCTGCAACTCACTCCCGGGTATCTGTTATTCTGTATATAAACCACCCCGAACCCCTCGATTAGATTCCAATCTGTAACTCACTCCCGGGTATCTGTTATTCTATATATAAACCACCCCGAACCCCTCGATTAGATTTAAGTCTGTAACTCACTCCCGGGTATCTGTTATTCTATATATAAACCAACCCGAACCCCTCGATTAGATTCCAGTCTGTAACTCACTCCCGGGTATCTGTTATTCTATATATAAACCACCCTGAACCCCTCGATTAGATTCCAGTCTGTAACTCACTCCCGGGTATCTGTTATTCTATATAAACCACCCCGAACCCCTCGATTAGATTCCAGTCTGTAACTCACTCCCGGGTATCTGTTATTCTATATATAAACCACCCCGAACCCCTCGATTAGATTCCAGTCTGTAACTCACTCCCGGGTATCTGTTATTCTATATATAAACCACCCCAAACCCTCGATTAGATTCCAGTCTGTAACTCACACCCGGGTATCTGTTATTCTATATATAAACCATCCCGAACCCCTCGATTAGATTCCAGTCTGTAACTCACCCCCGGGTATCTGTTATTCTATATATAAACCACCCCGAACCCCTCGATTAGATTCCAGTCTGTAACTCACTCCCGGGTATCTGTTATTCTATATATAAACCACCCCGAACCCCTCGATTAGATTCCAGTCTGTAACTCTCTCCCGGGTATCTGTTATTCTATATATAAACCACCCCGAACCCCTCGATTAGATTCCAATCTGTAACTCACTCCCGGGTATCTGTTATTCTATATATAAACCATCCCAAACCTCTCGAATACATTCCAGTCTGTAACTCACTCCCGGGTATCTGTTATTCTATATATAAACCACCCCGAACCCCTCGATTAGATTGCAGTCTGTAACTCACTCCCGGGTATCTGTTATTCTATATATAAACCACCCCGAACACCTCGATTAGATTCCAGTCTGTAACTCACTCCCGGGTATCTGTTATTTTATATATAAACCACCCCGAACCCCTCGATTAGATTCCAGTCTGTAACTCACTCCCGGGTATCTGTTATTCTATATATAAACCACCCCGATCCCCTCGATTAGATTCCAGTCTGTAACTCACTCCCGGGTATCTGTTATTCTATATATAAACCACCCCGAACCCCTCGATTAGATTCCAGTCTGTAACTCACTCCCGGGTATCTGTTATTCTATATATAAACCACCCCGAACCCCTCGATTAGATTGCAGTCTGTAACTCACTCCCGCGTATCTGTTATTCTATATATAAACCACCCCGATCCCCTCGATTAGATTCCAGTCTGTAACTCACTCCCGGGTATCTGTTATTCTACATATAAACCACCCCGAACCCCTCGATTAGATTCCAGTCTGTAACTCACTCCCGGGTACCTGTTATTCTATATATAAACCATCCCAAACCTCTCGAATACATTCCAGTCTGTAACTCACTCCCGGGTATCTGTTATTCTATATATAAACCACCCCGAACCCCTCGATTAGATTCCAGTCAGTAACTCACTCCCGGGTATCTGTCATTCTCTATATAAACCACCCCAACCCCTCGATTAGATTCCAGTCTGTAACTCACTCCCGGGTATCTGTTATTCTATATATAAACCACCCCGAACCCCTCGATTAGATTCCAGTCTGTAACTCACTCCCGGGTATCTGTTATTCTATATATAAACCACCCCGAACCCCTCGATTAGATTCCAGTCTGTAACTCACTCCCGGGTATCTGTTATTCTATATATAAACCACCCCGAACCCCTCGATTAGATTCCAGTCTGTAACTCACTCCCGGGTACCTGTTATTCTACATATAAACCATCCCGAACCCCTCGATTAGATTCCAGTCTGTAACTCACCCCCGGGTATCTGTTATTCTATATATAAACCACCCCGAACCCCTCGATTAGATTCCAGTCTGTAACTCACCCCCGGGTATCTGTTATTCTATATATAAACCACCCCGAACCGCTCGATTAGATTCCAGTCTGTAACTCACACCCGGGTATCTGTTAATCTATATATAAACCACCCTGAACCCCTCGATTAGATTCCAGTCTGTAACTCACTCCCGGGTATGTTATTCTATATATAAACCACCCCGAACCCCTCGATTAGATTGTAGTCTGTAACTCACTTCCGGGTATCTGTTATTCTATATATAATTCACCCCAAACCCCTCGATTAGATTCCAGTCTGTAACTCACTCCCGGGTATCTGTTATTCTATATATAACCCACCCCGAACCCCTCGATTAGATTCCAGTCTGTAACTCACTCCCGGGTATCTGTTATTCTATATATAAATCACCCCGAACCCCTCGATTAGATTCCAGTCTGTAACTCACTCCCGGGTATCTGTTATTCTGTATATAAACCACCCCGAACCCCTCGATTAGATTCCAATCTGTAACTCACTCCTGGGTATCTGTTATTCTATATATCAACGACCCCGAACCTCTCGATTAGATTCCAGTCTGTAACTCACTCCCGGGTATCTGTTATTCTATATATACACCATCCCAAACCCCTCGAATACATTCCAGTCTGTAACTCACTCCCGGGTATCTGTTATTCTATATATAAACCACCCAAACCCCTCGATTAGATTCCAGTCTGTAACTCACTCCCGGGTATCTGTTATTCTATATATAAACCATCCCAAACCTCTCGAATACATTCCAGTCTGTAACTCACTCCCGGGTATCTGTTATTCTATATATAAACCATCCCAAACCCCTCGATTAGATTCCAGTCTGTAACTCACTCCCGGGTATCTGTTATTCTATATATAAACCACCCCGAACCCCTCGATTAGATTTAAGTCTGTAACTCACTCCCGGGTATCTGTTATTCTATATATAAACCACCCCGAACCCCTCGATTAGATTCCAGTCTGTAACTCACTCCCGGGTATCTGTTATTCTATTTATAAACCACCCCGAACCCCTCGATTAGATTCCAGTCTGTAACTCACTCCCGGGTATCTGTTATTCTATATATAAACCACCCCGAACCCCTCGATTAGATTGCAGTCTGTAACTCACTCCCGGGTATCTGTTATTCTATATATAAACCACCCCGATCCCCTCGATTAGATTCCAGTCTGTAACTCACTCCCGGGTATCTGTTATTCTACATATAAACCACCCCGAACCCCTCGATTAGATTCCAGTCTGTAACTCACTCCCGGGTACTTTTTATTCTATATATAAACCATCCCAAACCTCTCGAATACATTCCAGTCTGTAACTCACTCCCGGGTATCTGTTATTCTATATATAAACCACCCCGAACCCCTCGATTAGATTCCAGTCAGTAACTCACTCCCGGGTATCTGTTATTCTCTATATAAACCACCCCGAACCCTTCGATTAGATTCCAGTCTGTAACTCACTCCCGGGTATCTGTTATTCTGTATTTAAACCACCCCGAACCCCTCGATTAGATTCCAGTCTGTAACTCACTCCTGGGTATCTGTTATTCTATATATAAAGCACCCTGAACCCCTCGATTAGATTCCAGTCTGTAACTCACTCCCGGGTACCTGTTATTCTATATATAAAAAACCCCGAACCCCTCGATTAGATTCCAGTCTGTAACTCACTCCCGGGTATCTGTTATTCTATATATAAACCACCCCGAACCCCTCGATTAGATTCCAGTCTGTAACTCACTCCCGGGTATCTGTTATTCTATATATAAACCACCCTGAACCCCTCGATTAGATTCCAGTCTATAACTCACTCCCGGGTATCTGTTATTCTATATATAAACCACGCCGAACCCCTCGATTAGATTCCAGTCTATAACTCACTCCCGGGTATCTGTTATTCTGTATTTAAACCACCCCGAACCCCTCGATTAGATTCCAGTCTGTAACTCACTCCCGGGTATCTGTTATTCTATATATAAACCACCCCGAACCCCTCGATTAGATTCCAGTCTGTAACTCACTCCCGGGTATCTGTTATTCTATATATAAACCACCCTGAACCCCTCGATTAGATTCCAGTCTATAACTCACTCCCGGGTATCTGTTATTCTATATATAAACCACGCCGAACCCCTCGATTCGATTCCAGTCTGTAACTCACTCCCGGGTACCTGTTATTCTACATATAAACCATCCCGAACCCCTCGATTAGAGTCCAGTCTGTAACTCACTCCCGGGTATCTGTTATTCTATAGATAAACCACCCCGAAACCCTCGATTAGATTCCAGTCTGTAACTCACTCCCGGGTATCTGTTATTCTATATGTAAACCACCCTGAACCCCTCGCTTAGATTCCAGTCTGTAACTCACTCCCGGGTATCTGTTATTCTATAGATAAACCACACCGAACCCCTCGATTAGATTCCAGTCTGTAACTCACTCCTGGGTATCTGTTATTCTATATGTAAACCACCCTGAACCACTCGATTAGATTCCAGTCTGTAACTCACTCCCGGGTATCTGTTATTCTATATATAAACCACCCCGAACCCCTCGATTAGATTCCAGTCTGTAACTCACTCCCGGGTCTCTGTTATTCTATATATAAACCACCCCGAACCCCTCGATTAGATTCCAGTCTGTAACTCACTCCTGGGTATCTGTTATTCTATATGTAAACCACCCTGAACCACTCGATTAGATTCCAGTCTGTAACTCACTCCCGGGTATCTGTTATTCTATATATAAACCACCCCGAACCCCTCGATTAGATTCCAGTCTGTAACTCACTCCCGGGTCTCTGTTATTCTATATATAAACCACCCCGAACCCCTCGATTAGATTCCAGTCTGTAACTCACTCCCAGGTATCTGTTATTCTATATATAAACCACCCCGAAACCCTCGATTAGATTTAAGTCTGTAACTCACTCCCGGGTATCTGTTATTCTATATATAAACCATCCCGAACCCCTCGATTAGATTCCAGTCTGTAACTCACTCCCGGGTACCTGTTATTCTACATATAAACCATCCCGAACCCCTCGATTAGAGTCCAGTCTGTAACTCACTCCCGGGTATCTGTTATTCTATATATAAACCACCCCGAACCCCTCGATTAGATTCCAGTCTGTAACTCACTCCCGGGTATCTGTTATTCTATATATAAACCACCCCGAACCCCTCGATTAGATTCCAGTCTGTAACTCACTCCCGGGTATCTGTTATTCTATATATAAACCACCCCGAACCCCTCGATTAGATTCCAGTCTGTAACTCACTCCCGGGTATCTGTTATTCTCTATAAACCACCCCGAACCCCTCGATTAGATTCCAATCTGTAACTCACTCCCGGATATCTGTTATTCTATATATAAACCACCCCGAACTCCTCGATTAGATTCCAGTCTGTAACTCACTCCCGGGTACCTGTTATTCTACATATAAACCATCCCGAACCCCTCGATTAGATTCCAATCTGTAACTCACTCCCGGGTATCTGTTATTCTATATATAAACCACCCCGAACCCCTCGATTAGATTCCAATCTGTAACTCACTCCCGGGTATCTGTTATTCTATATATAAACCACCCCGAACCGCTCGATGAGATTCCAGTCTGTAACTCACTCCCGGGTATCTGTTATTCTATATATAAACCACCCCGAACCCCTCGATTAGATTCCAGTCTGTAACTCACTCCCGGGTACCTGTTATTCTACATATAAACCATCCCGAACCCCTCGATTAGATTCCAGTCTGTAACTCACCCCCGGGTATCTGTTATTCTATAAATAAACCACCCCGAACCCCTCGATTAGATTCCAGACTGTAACTCACTCCCGGGTATCTGTTATTCTATATATAAACTACCCCGAACCCCTCGATTAGATTCCAGTCTGTAACTCACTCCCGGGTATCTGTTATTCTATATATAAACTACCCCGAACCCCTCGATTAGATTCCAGTCTGTAACTCACTCCCGGGTATCTGTTATTCTATATATAAACTACCCCGAACCCCTCGATTAGATTCCAGTCTGTAACTCACTCCCGGGTATCTGTTATTCTATATATAAACCACCCTGAACCCCTCGATTAGATTCCAGTCTGTAACTCACCCCCGGGTATCTGTTATTCTATATATAAACCACCCCGAACCACTCGATTAGATTCCAGTCTGTAACTCACACCCGGGTATCTGTTATTCTATATATAAACCACCCCGAAACCCTCGATTAGATTCCAGTCTGTAACTCACTCCCGGGTATCTGTTACTCTATATATAAACCACCCCGAACCCCTCGGTTAGATTCCAGTCTGTAACTCTCTCCCGGGTATCTGTTATTCTATATATAAACCACCCCGAACCCCTCGATTAGATTGCAGTCTGTAACTCACTTCCGGGTATCTGTTATTCTATATATAATTCACCCCAAACCCCTCGTTTAGATTCCAGTCTGTAACTCACTCCCGGGTATATGTTATTCTATATATAAACCATCCCAAACCCCTCGATTAGATTCCAGTCTGTAACTTACTCCCGGGGGTCTGTTATTTTACATATAAACCACCCCGAATCCCTCGATTAGATTCCAGTCTGTAACTCACTCCCGGGTATCTGTTATTCTATATATAAACCACCCCGAACCCCTCGATTAGATTCCAGTCTGTAACTCACTCCCGGGTATCTGTTATTCTATATATAAACCACCCCGAACCCCTCGATTAGATTCCAGTCTGTAACTCACTCCCGGGTATCTGTTATTCTATATATACACCATCCCAAACCCCTCGAATACATTCCAGTCTGTAACTCACTCCCGGGTATCTGTTATTCTATATATAAACCACCCAAACTCCTCGATTAGATTCCAGTCTGTAACTCACTCCCGGGTATCTGTTATTCTCTGCATAAACCACCCTGAACACCGCGATTAGATGCCAGTCTGTAACTCACTCCCGGGTATCTGTTATTCTATATATAAACCACCCCGAACCCCTCGATTAGATTTAAGTCTGTAACTCACTCCCGGGTATCTGTTATTCTATATATAAACCACCCCGAACCCCTCGATTAGATTCCAGTCTGTAACTCACTCCCGGGTATCTGTTATTCTATATATAAACCACGCTGAAACCCTCGATTAGATTCCAGTCTGTAACATACTCCCGCGTATCTGTTATTCTATATATAAACCTCGCCGAACCTCTCGATTATTTCCAGTCTGTAACTCACTCCCGGGTATCTGTTATTCTATATATAAACCACCCCGAACCCCTCGATTAGATTCCAGTCTGTAACTCACTCCCGGGTATCTGTTATTCTATATATAAACCACCCCGAACCCCTCGATTAGATTCCAGTCTGTAACTCACTCCCGGGTACCTGTTATTCTACATATAAACCATTCCGAACCCCTCGATTAGATTCCAGTCGGTAACTCACCCCCGGGTATCTGTTATTCTATATATAAACCACCCCGAACCCCTCGATTAGATTCCAGTCTGTAACTCACACCCGGGTATCTGTTATTCTATATATAAACCACCCCGAACCGCTCGATTAGATTCCAGTCTGTAACTCACAACCGGGTATCTGTTATTCTATATATAAACCACCCCGAACCCCTCGATTAGATTCCAGTCTGTAACTCACTCCCGGGTATCTGTTACTCTATATATAAACCACCCCGAACCCCTCGATTAGATTCCAGTCTGTAACTCACTCCCGGGTATCTGTTATTCTATATATAATTCAACCCAAACCCCTCGATTAGATTCCAGTCTGTAACGCACTCCCGGGTATCTGTTATTCTATATATAAACCACCCCGAACCCCTCGATTAGATTCCAGTCTGTAACGCACTCCCGGGTATCTGTTATTCTATATATAAACCACACCGAACCCCTCGATTAGATTCCAGTCTGTAACGCACTCCCGGGTATCTGTTATTCTATATATAAACCATCCCGAACCCCTCGATTAGATTCCAGTCTGTAACTCACTCCCGAGTATATGTTATTCTATATATAAACCATCCCAAACCCCTCGATTAGATTCCAGTCTGTAACTTACTCCCGGGTGTCTGTTATTTTACATATAAACCACTCCGAATCCCTCGATTAGATTCCAGTCTGCAACTCACTCCCGGGTATCTGTTATTCTATATATAAACCACCCCGAACCCCTCGATTAGATTCCAGTCTGTAACTCACCCCCGGGTATCTGTTATTCTATATATAAACCACCCCGAACCGCTCGATTAGATTCCAGTCTGTAACTCACTCCCGGGTTTCTGTTACTCTATATATAAACCACCCCGAACCCCTCGATTAGATTGCAGTCTGTAATTCACTTCCGGGTATCTGTTATTCTATATATAATTCACCCCAAACCCCTCGATTAGATTCCAGTCTGTAACTCACTCCCGGGTATATGTTATTCTATATATAAACCATCCCAAACCCCTCGATTAGATTCCAGTCTGTAACTTACTCCCGGGTGTCTGTTATTTTACATATAAACCACCCCGAATCCCTCGATTAGATTCCAGTCTGTAACTCACTCCCGGGTATCTGTTATTCTATATATAAACCACCCCGAACCCCTCGATTAGATTCCAGTCTGTAACTCACTCCCGGGTATCTGTTATTCTGTATATAAACCACCCCGAACCCCTCGATTAGATTCCAATCTGTAACTCACTCCTGGGTATCTGTTATTCTATATATAAACGACCCCGAACCTCTCGATTAGATTCCAGTCTGTAACTCACTCCCGGGTATCTGTTATTCTATATATAGACCATCCCAAACCCCTCGAATACATTCCAGTCTGTAACTCACTCCCGGGTATCTGTTATTCTATATATAAACCATCCCAAACCTCTCGAATACATTCCAGTCTGTAACTCACTCCCGGGTATCTGTTATTCTATATATAAACCATCCCAAACCCCTCGATTAGATTCCAGTCTGTAACTCACTCCCGGATATCTGTTATTCTCTGCATAAACCACCCTGAACACCTCGATTAGATTCCAGTCTGTAACTCACTCCCGGGTATCTGTTATTCTATATATAAACCACCCCGAACCCCTCGATTAGATTTAAGTCTGTAACTCACTCCCGGGTATCTGTTATTCTATATATAAACCACCCCGAACCCCTCGATTAGATTCCAGTCTGTAACGCACTCCCGGGTATATGTTATTCTATATATAAACCATCCCGAACCCCTCGATTAGATTCCAGTCTGTAACTCACTCCCGGGTATATGTTATTCTATATATAAACCATCCCAAACCCCTCGATTAGATTCCAGTCTGTAACTTACTCCCGGGTGTCTGTTATTTTACATATAAACCACTCCGAATCCCTCGATTAGATTCCAGTCTGCAACTCACTCCCGGGTATCTGTTATTCTATATATAAACCACCCCGAACCCCTCGATTAGATTCCAGTCTGTAACTCACCCCCGGGTATCTGTTATTCTATATATAAACCACCCCGAACCGCTCGATTAGATTCCAGTCTGTAACTCACTCCCGGGTTTCTGTTACTCTATATATAAACCACCCCGAACCCCTCGATTAGATTGCAGTCTGTAACTCACTTCCGGGTATCTGTTATTCTATATATAATTCACCCCAAACCCCTCGATTAGATTCCAGTCTGTAACTCACTCCCGGGTATATGTTATTCTATATATAAACCATCCCAAACCCCTCGATTAGATTCCAGTCTGTAACTTACTCCCGGGTGTCTGTTATTTTACATATAAACCACCCCGAATCCCTCGATTAGATTCCAGTCTGTAACTCACTCCCGGGTATCTGTTATTCTATATATAAACCACCCCGAACCCCTCGATTAGATTCCAGTCTGTAACTCACTCCCGGGTATCTGTTATTCTATATATAAACCACCCCGAACCCCACGATTAGATTCCAGTCTGTAACTCACTCCCGGGTATCTGTTATTCTATATATAAACCACCCAGAACCCCTCGATTAGATTCCAGTCTGTAACTCACTCCCGGGTATCTGTTATTCTATATATAAACCACCCCGAACCCCTCGATTAGATTCCAATCTGTAACTCACTCCTGGGTATCTGTTATTCTATATATAGACGACCCCGAACCTCTCGATTAGATTCCAGTCTGTAACTCACTCCCGGGTATCTGTTATTCTATATATAGACCATCCCAAACCCCTCGAATACATTCCAGTCTGTAACTCACTCCCGGGTATCTGTTATTCTATATATAAACCATCCCAAACCTCTCGAATACATTCCAGTCTGTAACTCACTCCCGGGTATCTGTTATTCTATATATAAACCATCCCAAACCCCTCGATTAGATTCCAGTCTGTAACTCACTCCCGGATATCTGTTATTCTCTGCATAAACCACCCTGAACACCTCGATTAGATTCCAGTCTGTAACTCACTCCCGGGTATCTGTTATTCTATATATAAACCACCCCGAACCCCTCGATTAGATTTAAGTCTGTAACTCACTCCCGGGTATCTGTTATTCTATATATAAACCACCCCGAACCCCTCGATTAGATTCCAGTCTGTAACGCACTCCCGGGTATATGTTATTCTATATATAAACCATCCCGAACCCCTCGATTAGATTCCAGTCTGTAACTCACTCCCGGGTATATGTTATTCTATATATAAACCATCCCAAACCCCTCGATTAGATTCCAGTCTGTAACTTACTCCCGGGTGTCTGTTATTTTACATATAAACCACTCCGAATCCCTCGATTAGATTCCAGTCTGCAACTCACTCCCGGGTATCTGTTATTCTGTATATAAACCACCCCGAACCCCTCGATTAGATTCCAATCTGTAACTCACTCCCGGGTATCTGTTATTCTATATATAAACCACCCCGAACCCCTCGATTAGATTTAAGTCTGTAACTCACTCCCGGGTATCTGTTATTCTATATATAAACCACCCCGAACCCCTCGATTAGATTCCAGTCTGTAACTCACTCCCGGGTATCTGTTATTCTATATATAAACCACGCTGAACCCCTCGATTAGATTCCAGTCTGTAACATACTCCCGCGTATCTGTTATTCTATATATAAACCTCCCCGAACCCCTCGATTAGATTCCAGTCTGTAACTCACTCCCGGGTATCTGTTATTCTATATATAAACCACCCTGAACCCCTCGATTAGATTCCAGTCTGTAACTCACTCCCGCATATCTGTTATTCTATATATAAACCTCCCCGAACCCCTCGATTCGATTCCAGTCTGTAACTCACTCCCGGGTATCTGTTATTCTATATATAAACCACCCCGAACCCCTCGATTAGATTCCAGTCTGTAACTCACTCCCAGGTATCTTTTATTCTGTATATAATCCACCCCGAACCCCTCGATTAGATTCCAATCTGTAACTCACTCCCGGGTATCTGTTATTCTATATATAAACCACCCCGAACCCCTCGATTAGATTCCAGTCTGTAACTCACACCCGGGTATCTGTTATTCTATATATAAACGACCCCGAACCTCTCGAATACATTCCAGTCTGTAACTCACTCCCGGGTATCTGTTATTCTATATTTAAACCATCCCAAACCCCTCGATTAGATTCCAGTCTGTAACTCACTCCCAGGTATCTGTTATTCTATATATAAACCACCCCGAACCCCTCGATTAGATTCCAGTCTGTAACTCACTCCCGGGTATCTGTTATTCTATATATAAACCATCCCAAACCTCTCAAATACATTCCAGTCTGTAACTCACTCCCGGATATCTGTTATTCTCTGCATAAACCAGCCTGAACACCTCGATTAGATTCCAGTCTGTAACTCACTCCCGGGTATCTGTTATTCTGTATATAAACCACCCCAAACCCCTCGATTAGATTCCAGTCTGTAACTCACTCCCGGGTATCTGTTATTCTATATATAAACCACCCCGAACCCCTCGATTAGATTCCAGTCTGTAACTCACTCCCGGGTATCTGTTATTCTATATATAAACCACCCCGAACCCCTCGATTAGATTCCAGTCTGTAACTCACTCCCGGGTATCTGTTATTCTATATATAAACCACCCCGAACCCCTCGATTAGATTCCAGTCTATAACTCACTCCCGGGTATCTGTTATTCTATATATAAACCACCCCGATCCCCTCGATTAGATTCCAGTCTGTAACTCACTCCCGGGTACCTGTTATTCTACATATAAACCATCCCGAACCCCTCGATTCGAGTCCAGTCTGTAACTCACTCCCGGGTACCTGTTATTCTACATATAAACCACCCTGAACCCCTCGATTAGATTCCAGTCTGTAACTCACTCCCGGGTATCTGTTATTCTATATATAAACCACCCCGAACTGCTCGATGAGATTCCAGTCTGTAACTCACTCCCGGGTATCTGTTATTCTATATATAAACCACCCCGAACCCCTCGATTAGATTCCAGTCTGTAACTCACTCCCGGGTACCTGTTATTCTACATATAAACCATCCCGAACCCCTCGATTAGATTCCAGTCTGTAACTCACCCCCGGGTATCTGTTATTCTATAAATAAACCACCCCGAACCCCTCGATTAGATTCCAGACTGTAACTCACTCCCGGGTATCTGTTATTCTATATATAAACTACCCCGAACCCCTCGATTAGATTCCAGTCTGTAACTCACTCCCGGGTATCTGTTATTCTATATATAAACCACCCCGAACCCCTCGATTAGATTCCAGTCTGTAACTCACCCCCGGGTATCTGTTATTCTATATATAAACCACCCCGAACCGCTCGATTAGATTCCAGTCTGTAACTCACTCCCGGGTTTCTGTTACTCTATATATAAACCACCCCGAACCCCTCGATTAGTTTGCAGTCTGTAACTCACTTCCGGGTATCTGTTATTCTATATATAATTCACCCCAAACCCCTCGATTAGATTCCAGTCTGTAACTCACTCCCGGGTATATGTTATTCTATATATAAACCATCCCAAACCCCTCGATTAGATTCCAGTCTGTAACTTACTCCCGGGTGTCTGTTATTTTACATATAAACCACACCGAATCCCTCGATTAGATTCCAGTCTGTAACTCACTCCCGGGTATCTGTTATTCTATATATAAACCACCCCGAACCCCTCGATTAGATTCCAGTCTGTAACTCACTCCCGGGTATCTGTTATTCTGTATATAAACCACCCCGAACCCCTCGATTAGATTCCAATCTGTAACTCACTCCTGGGTATCTGTTATTCTATATATAAACGACCCCGAACCTCTCGATTAGATTCCAGTCTGTAACTCACTCCCGGGTATCTGTTATTCTATATATAGACCATCCCAAACCCCTCGAATACATTCCAGTCTGTAACTCACTCCCGGGTATCTGTTATTCTATATATAAACCATCCCAAACCTCTCGAATACATTCCAGTCTGTAACTCACTCCCGGGTATCTGTTATTCTATATATAAACCATCCCAAACCCCTCGATTAGATTCCAGTCTGTAACTCACTCCCGGATATCTGTTATTCTCTGCATAAACCACCCTGAACACCTCGATTAGATTCCAGTCTGTAACTCACTCCCGGGTATCTGTTATTCTATATATAAACCACCCCGAACCCCTCGATTAGATTTAAGTCTGTAACTCACTCCCGGGTATCTGTTATTCTATATATAAACCACCCCGAACCCCTCGATTAGATTCCAGTCTGTAACGCACTCCCGGGTATATGTTATTCTATATATAAACCATCCCGAACCCCTCGATTAGATTCCAGTCTGTAACTCACTCCCGGGTATATGTTATTCTATATATAAACCATCCCAAACCCCTCGATTATATTCCAGTCTGTAACTTACTCCCGGGTGTCTGTTATTTTACATATAAACCACTCCGAATCCCTCGATTAGATTCCAGTCTGCAACTCACTCCCGGGTATCTGTTATTCTATATATAAACCACCCCGAACCCCTCGATTAGATTCCAGTCTGTAACTCACCCCCGGGTATCTGTTATTCTATATATAAACCACCCCGAACCGCTCGATTAGATTCCAGTCTGTAACTCACTCCCGGGTTTCTGTTACTCTATATATAAACCACCCCGAACCCCTCGATTAGATTGCAGTCTGTAACTCACTTCCGGGTATCTGTTATTCTATATATAATTCACCCCAAACCCCTCGATTAGATTCCAGTCTGTAACTCACTCCCGGGTATATGTTATTCTATATATAAACCATCCCAAACCCCTCGATTAGATTCCAGTCTGTAACTTACTCCCGGGTGTCTGTTATTTTACATATAAACCACCCCGAATCCCTCGATTAGATTCCAGTCTGTAACTCACTCCCGGGTATCTGTTATTCTATATATAAACCACCCCGAACCCCTCGATTAGATTCCAGTCTGTAACTCACTCCCGGGTATCTGTTATTCTGTATATAAACCACCCCGAACCCCTCGATTAGATTCCAATCTGTAACTCACTCCTGGGTATCTGTTATTCTATATATAAACGACCCCGAACCTCTCGATTAGATTCCAGTCTGTAACTCACTCCCGGGTATCTGTTATTCTATATATAGACCATCCCAAACCCCTCGAATACATTCCAGTCTGTAACTCACTCCCGGGTATCTGTTATTCTATATATAAACCATCCCAAACCTCTCGAATACATTCCAGTCTGTAACTCACTCCCGGGTATCTGTTATTCTATATATAAACCATCCCAAACCCCTCGATTAGATTCCAGTCTGTAACTCACTCCCGGATATCTGTTATTCTCTGCATAAACCACCCTGAACACCTCGATTAGATTCCAGTCTGTAACTCACTCCCGGGTATCTGTTATTCTATATATAAACCACCCCGAACCCCTCGATTAGATTTAAGTCTGTAACTCACTCCCGGGTATCTGTTATTCTATATATAAACCACCCCGAACCCCTCGATTAGATTCCAGTCTGTAACGCACTCCCGGGTATATGTTATTCTATATATAAACCATCCCGAACCCCTCGATTAGATTCCAGTCTGTAACTCACTCCCGGGTATATGTTATTCTATATATAAACCATCCCAAACCCCTCGATTAGATTCCAGTCTGTAACTTACTCCCGGGTGTCTGTTATTTTACATATAAACCACTCCGAATCCCTCGATTAGATTCCAGTCTGCAACTCACTCCCGGGTATCTGTTATTCTGTATATAAACCACCCCGAACCCCTCGATTAGATTCCAATCTGTAACTCACTCCCGGGTATCTGTTATTCTATATATAAACCATTCCGAACCCCTCGATTAGATTCCAGTCTGTAACTCACTCCCGGGTATCTGTTATTCTATATATAAACCACCCCGAACCCCTCGATTAGATTCCAGTCTGTAACTCACTCCCGGGTATCTGTTATTCTATATATAAACCACGCTGAACCCCTCGATTAGATTCCAGTCTGTAACATACTCCCGCGTATCTGTTATTCTATATATAAACCTCCCCGAACCCCTCGATTAGATTCCAGTCTGTAACTCACTCCCGGGTATCTGTTATTCTATATATAAACCACCCTGAACCCCTCGATTAGATTCCAGTCTGTAACTCACTCCCGCATATCTGTTATTCTATATATAAACCTCCCCGAACCCCTCGATTCGATTCCAGTCTGTAACTCACTCCCGGGTATCTGTTATTCTATATATAAACCACCCCGAACCCCTCGATTAGATTCCAGTCTGTAACTCACTCCCAGGTATCTTTTATTCTGTATATAATCCACCCCGAACCCCTCGATTAGATTCCAATCTGTAACTCACTCCCGGGTATCTGTTATTCTATATATAAACCACCGTGAACCCCTCGATTAGATTCCAGTCTGTAACTCACTCCCGGGTATCTGTTATTCGATATATAAACCACCCTGAACCCCTCGATTAGATTCCAGTCTGTAACTCACACCCGGGTATCTGTTATTCTATATATAAACGACCCCGAACCTCTCGAATACATTCCAGTCTGTAACTCACACCCGGGTATCTGTTATTCTATACATAAACCACCCCGAACCCCTCGATTAGATTCCAATCTGTAACTCACTCCCGGGTATCTGTTATTCTATATATAAACGACCCCGAACCTCTCGAATACATTCCAGTCTGTAACTCACTCCCGGGTATCTGTTATTCTATATTTAAACCATCCCAAACCCCTCGATTAGATTCCAGTCTGTAACTCACTCCCAGGTATCTGTTATTCTATATATAAACCACCCCGAACCCCTCGATTAGATTCCAGTCTGTAACTCACTCCCGGGTATCTGTTATTCTATATATAAACCATCCCAAACCTCTCAAATACATTCCAGTCTGTAACTCACTCCCGGGTATCTGTTATTCTATATATAAACCACCCCGAACCCCTCTATTAGATTCCAGTCAGTAACTCACTCCCGGGTATCTGTTATTCTATATATAAACCATCCCAAACCTCTCGAATACATTCCAATCTGTAACTCACTCCCGGGTATCTGTTATTCTATATATAAACCACCCCGAACCCCTCGATTAGATTCCAGTCTGTAACTCACTCCCGGGTATCTGTTATTCTCTATATAAACCACCCCGAACCCCTCGATTAGATTCCAGTCTGTAAGTCAGTCCCGGGTATCTGTTATTCTGTATTTAAACCACCCCGAACCCCTCGATTAGATTCCAGTCTGTAACTCACTCCCGGGTATCTGTTATTCTGTATATAAACCATCCTGAACTCCTCGATTAGATTCCAGTCTGTAACTCACTCCCGGGTATCTGTTATTCTATATATAAACCACCCCGAAACCCTCGATTAGATTGCAGTCTGTAACTCACTTCCGGGTATCTGTTATTCTATATATAATTCACCCCAAACCCCTCGATTAGATTCCAGTCTGTAACTCACTCCCGGGTATATGTTATTCTATATATAAACCATCCCAAACCCCTCGATTAGATTCCAGTCTGTAACTCACTCCCGGGTATATGTTATTCTATATATAAACCATCCCAAACCCCTCGATTAGATTCCAGTCTGTAACTTACTCCCGGGTGTCTGTTATTTTACATATAAACCACCCCGAATCCCTCGATTAGATTCCAGTCTGTAACTCACTCCCGGGTATCTGTTATTCTATATATAAACCACCCCGAACCCCTCGATTAGATTCCAGTCTGTAACTCACTCCCGGGTATCTGTTATTCTGTATATAAACCACCCCGAACCCCTCGATTAGATTCCAATCTGTAACTCACTCCTGGGTATCTGTTATTCTATATATAAACGACCCCGAACCTCTCGATTAGATTCCAGTCTGTAACTCACTCCCGGGTATCTGTTATTCTATATATACA
The DNA here is from genome assembly GCF_047496885.1 of Scyliorhinus torazame. Taxonomy (NCBI): domain Eukaryota; kingdom Metazoa; phylum Chordata; class Chondrichthyes; order Carcharhiniformes; family Scyliorhinidae; genus Scyliorhinus; species Scyliorhinus torazame. The sequence goes on along the minus strand of NC_092711.1, from coordinate 3,304,961 downwards.
CCATCCCAAACCCCTCGAATACATTCCAGTCTGTAACTCACTCCCGGGTATCTGTTATTCTATATATAAACCATCCCAAACCTCTCGAATACATTCCAGTCTGTAACTCACTCCCGGGTATCTGTTATTCTATATATAAACCATCCCAAACCCCTCGATTAGATTCCAGTCTGTAACTCACTCCCGAATATCTGTTATTCTCTGCATAAACCACCCTGAACACCTCGATTAGATTCCAGTCTGTAACTCACTCCCGGGTATCTGTTATTCTGTATATAAACCACCCCGAATCCCTCGATTAGATTCCAGTCTGTAACTCACTCCCGGGTATCTGTTATTCTATATATAAACCACCCCGAACCCGTCGATTAGATTCCAGTCTGTAACTCACTCCCGGGTATCTGTTATTCTATATATAAACCACCCCGAACCCCTCGATTAGATTCCAGTCTGTAACTCACTCCCGGGTATCTGTTATTCTATATATAAACCACCCCGAACCCCTCGATTAGATTCCAGTCTGTAACTCACTCCCGGGTATCTGTTATTCTATATATAAACCACGCTGAACCCCTCGATTAGATTCCAGTCTGTAACATACTCCCGCGTATCTGTTATTCTATATATAAACCTCCCCGAACCTCTCGATTAGATTCCAGTCTGTAACTCACTCCCGGGTATCTGTTATTCTATATATAAACCACCCCGAACCCCTCGATTAGATTCCAGTCTGTAACTCACTCCCGGGTATCTGTTATTCTATATATAAACCACCCCGAACCCGTCGATTAGATTCCAGTCTGTAACTCACTCCCGGGTACCTGTTATTCTACATATAAACCATTCCGAACCCCTCGATTAGATTCCAGTCGGTAACTCACCCCCGGGTATCTGTTATTCTATATATAAACCACCCCGAACCCCTCGATTAGATTCCAGTCTGTAACTCACACCCGGGTATCTGTTATTCTATATATAAACCACCCCGAACCGCTCGATTAGATTCCAGTCTGTAACTCACACCCGGGTATCTGTTATTCTATATATAAACCACCCCAAACCCCTCGATTAGATTCCAGTCTGTAACTCACTCCCGGGTATCTGTTACTCTATATATAAACCACCCCGAACCCCTCGATTAGATTCCAGTCTGTAACTCACTCCCGGGTATCTGTTATTCTATATATAATTCAACCCAAACCCCTCGATTAGATTCCAGTCTGTAACGCACTCCCGGGTATATGTTATTCTATATATAAACCATCCCGAACCCCTCGATTAGATTCCAGTCTGTAACTCACTCCCGGGTATATGTTATTCTATATATAAACCATCCCAAACCCCTCGATTAGATTCCAGTCTGTAACTTACTCCCGGGTGTCTGTTATTTTACATATAAACCACTCCGAATCCCTCGATTAGATTCCAGTCTGCAACTCACTCCCGGGTATCTGTTATTCTGTATATAAACCACCCCGAACCCCTCGATTAGATTCCAATCTGTAACTCACTCCCGGGTATCTGTTATTCTATATATAAACCACCCCGAACCCCTCAATTAGATTCCAGTCTGTAACTCACTCCCGGGTATCTGTTATTCTATATATAAACCACCCCGAACCCCTCGATTAGATTCCAATCTGTAACTCACTCCCGGGTATCTGTTATTCTATATATAAACCACCCCGAACCCCTCGATTAGATTCCAGTCTGTAACTCACTCCCGGGTATCTGTTATTCTATATATAAACCACGCTGAACCCCTCGATTAGATTCCAGTCTGTAACATACTCCCGCGTATCTGTTATTCTATATATAAACCTCCCCGAACCCCTCGATTAGATTCCAGTCTGTAACTCACTCCCGGGTATCTGTTATTCTATATATAAACCACGCTGAACCCCTCGATTAGATTCCAGTCTGTAACATACTCCCGCGTATCTGTTATTCTATATATAAACCTCCCCGAACCCCTCGATTCGATTCCAGTCTGTAACTCACTCCCGGGTATCTGTTATTCTATATATAAACCACCCCGAACCCCTCGATTAGATTCCAGTCTGTAACTCACTCCCAGGTATCTTTTATTCTGTATATAATCCACCCCGAACCCCTCGATTAGATTCCAATCTGTAACTCACTCCCGGGTATCTGTTATTCTATATATAAACCACCCTGAACCCCTCGATTAGATTCCAGTCTGTAACTCAATCCCGGGTATCTGTTATTCTATATATAAACCATCCCGAACCCCTCGATTAGATTCCAGTCTGTAACTCACTCCCGGGTATCTGTTATTCTACACATAAACCACCCTGAACCCCTCGATTAGATTCCAATCTGTAACTCACTCCCGGGTATCTGTTATTCTATATATGAACGACCCCGAACCTCTCGAATACATTCCAGTCTGTAACTCACTCCCGGGTATCTGTTATTCTATATATAAACAATCCCAAACCCCTCGATTAGATTCCAGTCTGTAACTCACTCCCAGGTATCTGTTATTCTATATATAAACCACCCCGAACCCCTCGATTAGATTCCAGTCTGTAACTCACTCCCGGGTATCTGTTATTCTATATATAAACCATCCCAAACCTCTCGAATACATCCCAGTCTGTAACTCACTCCCGGGTATCTGTTATTCTATATATAAACCACCCCGAACCCCTCGATTAGATTCCAGTCAGTAACTCACTCCCGGGTATCTGTTATTCTATATATAAACCACCCTTTACCCCTCGATTAGATTCCAGTCTGTAACTCACTCCCGGGTATCTGTTATTCTATATATAAACCACCCCGAACCCCTCGATTAGATTCCAGTCTGTAACTCACTCCCGGGTATCTGTTATTCTATATATAAACCACCGCGAACCCCTCGATTAGATTCCAGTCTGTAACTCACTCCTGGGTATCTGTTATTCTATATATAAACGACCCCGAACCTCTCGATTAGATTCCAGTCTGTAACTCACTCCCGGGTATCTGTTATTCTATATATACACCATCCCAAACCCCTCGAATACATTCCAGTCTGTAACTCACTCCCGGGTATCTGTTATTCTATATATAAACCACCCAAACCCCTCGATTAGATTCCAGTCTGTAACTCACTCCCGGGTATCTGTTATTCTATATATAAACCATCCCAAACCTCTCGAATACATTCCAGTCTGTAACTCACTCCCGGGTATCTGTTATTCTATATATAAACCATCCCAAACCCCTCGATTAGATTCCAGTCTGTAACTCACTCCCGGGTATCTGTTATTCTATATATAAACCACCCCGAACCCCTCGATTAGATTTAAGTCTGTAACTCACTCCCGGGTATCTGTTATTCTATATATAAACCACCCCGAACCCCTCGATTAGATTCCAGTCTGTAACTCACTCCCGGGTATCTGTTATTCTATATATAAATCACCCAAACCCCTCGATTAGATTCCAGTCTGTAACTCACTCCCGGGTATCTGTTATTCTATATGTAAACCACTCCGAAACCCTCGATTAGATTCCAGTCTGTAACTCACTCCCGGGTATCTGTTATTCTATATATAAACCACCCCGAACCCCTCGATTAGATTCCAGTCTGTAACTCACTCCCGGGTATCTGTTATTCTATATGTAAACCACTCCGAAACCCTCGATTAGATTCCAGTCTGTAACTCACCCCCGGGTATCTGTTATTCTGTATATAAACCACCCCGAACCCCTCGATTAGATTCCAGTCTGTAACTCACTCCCGAGTGTCTGTTATTCTATATATAAACCACCCCGAACCCCTCGATTAGATTCCAGTCTGTAACTCACTCCCGGGTATCTGTTATTCTATATATAAACCACCCCGAACCCCTCGATTAGATTTAAGTCTGTAACTCACTCCCGGGTATCTGTTATTCTATATATAAACCACCCAAACTCCTCGATTAGATTCCAGTCTGTAACTCACTCCCGGGTATCTGTTATTCTCTGCATAAACCACCCTGAACACCTCGATTAGATTCCAGTCTGTAACTCACTCCCGGGTATCTGTTATTCTATATATAAACCACCCCGAACCCCTCGATTAGATTTAAGTCTGTAACTCACTCCCGGGTATCTGTTATTCTATATATAAACCACCCCGAACCCCTCGATTAGATTCCAGTCTGTAACTCACTCCCGGGTATCTGTTATTCTATATATAAACCACCCCGAACCCCTCGATTAGATTCCAGTCTGTAACTCACCCCCGGGTATCTGTTATTCTATATATAAACCACCCCGAACCGCTCGATTAGATTCCAGTCTGCAACTCACTCCCGGGTTTCTGTTACTCTATATATAAACCACCCCGAACCCCTCGATTAGTTTGCAGTCTGTAACTCACTTCCGGGTATCTGTTATTCTATATATAATTCACCCCAAACCCCTCGATTAGATTCCAGTCTGTAACTCACTCCCGGGTATATGTTATTCTATATATAAACCATCCCAAACCCCTCGATTAGATTCCAGTCTGTAACTTACTCCCGGGTGTCTGTTATTTTCCATATAAACCACACCGAATCCCTCGATTAGATTCCAGTCTGTAACTCACTCCCGGGTATCTGTTATTCTATATATAAACCACCCCGAACCCCTCGATTAGATTCCAGTCTGTAACTCACTCCCGGGTATCTGTTATTCTGTATATAAACCACCCCGAACCCCTCGATTAGATTCCAATCTGTAACTCACTCCTGGGTATCTGTTATTCTATATATAAACGACCCCGAACCTCTCGATTAGATTCCAGTCTGTAACTCACTCCCGGGTATCTGTTATTCTATATATAGACCATCCCAAACCCCTCGAATACATTCCAGTCTGTAACTCACTCCCGGGTATCTGTTATTCTATATATAAACCATCCCAAACCTCTCGAATACATTCCAGTCTGTAACTCACTCCCGGGTATCTGTTATTCTATATATAAACCATCCCAAACCCCTCGATTAGATTCCAGTCTGTAACTCACTCCCGGATATCTGTTATTCTCTGCATAAACCACCCTGAACACCTCGATTAGATTCCAGTCTGTAACTCACTCCCGGGTATCTGTTATTCTATATATAAACCACCCCGAACCCCTCGATTAGATTTAAGTCTGTAACTCACTCCCGGGTATCTGTTATTCTATATATAAACCACCCCGAACCCCTCGATTAGATTCCAGTCTGTAACGCACTCCCGGGTATATGTTATTCTATATATAAACCATCCCGAACCCCTCGATTAGATTCCAGTCTGTAACTCACTCCCGGGTATATGTTATTCTATATATAAACCATCCCAAACCCCTCGATTATATTCCAGTCTGTAACTTACTCCCGGGTGTCTGTTATTTTACATATAAACCACTCCGAATCCCTCGATTAGATTCCAGTCTGCAACTCACTCCCGGGTATCTGTTATTCTATATATAAACCACCCCGAACCCCTCGATTAGATTCCAGTCTGTAACTCACCCCCGGGTATCTGTTATTCTATATATAAACCACCCCGAACCGCTCGATTAGATTCCAGTCTGTAACTCACTCCCGGGTTTCTGTTACTCTATATATAAACCACCCCGAACCCCTCGATTAGATTGCAGTCTGTAACTCACTTCCGGGTATCTGTTATTCTATATATAATTCACCCCAAACCCCTCGATTAGATTCCAGTCTGTAACTCACTCCCGGGTATATGTTATTCTATATATAAACCATCCCAAACCCCTCGATTAGATTCCAGTCTGTAACTTACTCCCGGGTGTCTGTTATTTTACATATAAACCACCCCGAATCCCTCGATTAGATTCCAGTCTGTAACTCACTCCCGGGTATCTGTTATTCTATATATAAACCACCCCGAACCCCTCGATTAGATTCCAGTCTGTAACTCACTCCCGGGTATCTGTTATTCTGTATATAAACCACCCCGAACCCCTCGATTAGATTCCAATCTGTAACTCACTCCTGGGTATCTGTTATTCTATATATAAACGACCCCGAACCTCTCGATTAGATTCCAGTCTGTAACTCACTCCCGGGTATCTGTTATTCTATATATAGACCATCCCAAACCCCTCGAATACATTCCAGTCTGTAACTCACTCCCGGGTATCTGTTATTCTATATATAAACCATCCCAAACCTCTCGAATACATTCCAGTCTGTAACTCACTCCCGGGTATCTGTTATTCTATATATAAACCATCCCAAACCCCTCGATTAGATTCCAGTCTGTAACTCACTCCCGGATATCTGTTATTCTCTGCATAAACCACCCTGAACACCTCGATTAGATTCCAGTCTGTAACTCACTCCCGGGTATCTGTTATTCTATATATAAACCACCCCGAACCCCTCGATTAGATTTAAGTCTGTAACTCACTCCCGGGTATCTGTTATTCTATATATAAACCACCCCGAACCCCTCGATTAGATTCCAGTCTGTAACGCACTCCCGGGTATATGTTATTCTATATATAAACCATCCCGAACCCCTCGATTAGATTCCAGTCTGTAACTCACTCCCGGGTATATGTTATTCTATATATAAACCATCCCAAACCCCTCGATTAGATTCCAGTCTGTAACTTACTCCCGGGTGTCTGTTATTTTACATATAAACCACTCCGAATCCCTCGATTAGATTCCAGTCTGCAACTCACTCCCGGGTATCTGTTATTCTGTATATAAACCACCCCGAACCCCTCGATTAGATTCCAATCTGTAACTCACTCCCGGGTATCTGTTATTCTATATATAAACCATTCCGAACCCCTCGATTAGATTCCAGTCTGTAACTCACTCCCGGGTATCTGTTATTCTATATATAAACCACCCCGAACCCCTCGATTAGATTCCAGTCTGTAACTCACTCCCGGGTATCTGTTATTCTATATATAAACCACGCTGAACCCCTCGATTAGATTCCAGTCTGTAACATACTCCCGCGTATCTGTTATTCTATATATAAACCTCCCCGAACCCCTCGATTAGATTCCAGTCTGTAACTCACTCCCGGGTATCTGTTATTCTATATATAAACCACCCTGAACCCCTCGATTAGATTCCAGTCTGTAACTCACTCCCGCATATCTGTTATTCTATATATAAACCTCCCCGAACCCCTCGATTCGATTCCAGTCTGTAACTCACTCCCGGGTATCTGTTATTCTATATATAAACCACCCCGAACCCCTCGATTAGATTCCAGTCTGTAACTCACTCCCAGGTATCTTTTATTCTGTATATAATCCACCCCGAACCCCTCGATTAGATTCCAATCTGTAACTCACTCCCGGGTATCTGTTATTCTATATATAAACCACCCCGAACCCCTCGATTAGATTCCAGTCTGTAACTCACTCCCGGGTATCTGTTATTCTATATATAAACCATCCCAAACCTCTCAAATACATTCCAGTCTGTAACTCACTCCCGGGTATCTGTTATTCTATATATAAACCACCCCGAACCCCTCTATTAGATTCCAGTCAGTAACTCACTCCCGGGTATCTGTTATTCTATATATAAACCATCCCAAACCTCTCGAATACATTCCAATCTGTAACTCACTCCCGGGTATCTGTTATTCTATATATAAACCACCCCGAACCCCTCGATTAGATTCCAGTCTGTAACTCACTCCCGGGTATCTGTTATTCTCTATATAAACCACCCCGAACCCCTCGATTAGATTCCAGTCTGTAAGTCAGTCCCGGGTATCTGTTATTCTGTATTTAAACCACCCCGAACCCCTCGATTAGATTCCAGTCTGTAACTCACTCCCGGGTATCTGTTATTCTGTATATAAACCATCCTGAACTCCTCGATTAGATTCCAGTCTGTAACTCACTCCCGGGTATCTGTTATTCTATATATAAACCATCCCAAACCCCTCGATTAGATTCCAGTCTGTAACTTACTCCCGGGTGTCTGTTATTTTACATATAAACCACCCCGAATCCCTCGATTAGATTCCAGTCTGTAACTCACTCCCGGGTATCTGTTATTCTATATATAAACCACCCCGAACCCCTCGATTAGATTCCAGTCTGTAACTCACTCCCGGGTATCTGTTATTCTGTATATAAACCACCCCGAACCCCTCGATTAGATTCCAATCTGTAACTCACTCCTGGGTATCTGTTATTCTATATATAAACGACCCCGAACCTCTCGATTAGATTCCAGTCTGTAACTCACTCCCGGGTATCTGTTATTCTATATATACACCATCCCAAACCCCTCGAATACATTCCAGTCTGTAACTCACTCCCGGGTATCTGTTATTCTATATATAAACCATCCCAAACCTCTCGAATACATTCCAGTCTGTAACTCACTCCCGGGTATCTGTTATTCTATATATAAACCATCCCAAACCCCTCGATTAGATTCCAGTCTGTAACTCACTCCCGAATATCTGTTATTCTCTGCATAAACCACCCTGAACACCTCGATTAGATTCCAGTCTGTAACTCACTCCCGGGTATCTGTTATTCTGTATATAAACCACCCCGAATCCCTCGATTAGATTCCAGTCTGTAACTCACTCCCGGGTATCTGTTATTCTATATATAAACCACCCCGAACCCGTCGATTAGATTCCAGTCTGTAACTCACTCCCGGGTATCTGTTATTCTATATATAAACCACCTCGAACCCCTCGATTAGATTCCAGTCTGTAACTCACTCCCGGGTATCTGTTATTCTATATATAAACCACCCCGAACCCCTCGATTAGATTCCAGTCTGTAACTCACTCCCGGGTATCTGTTATTCTATATATAAACCACGCTGAACCCCTCGATTAGATTCCAGTCTGTAACATACTCCCGCGTATCTGTTATTCTATATATAAACCTCCCCGAACCTCTCGATTAGATTCCAGTCTGTAACTCACTCCCGGGTATCTGTTATTCTATATATAAACCACCCCGAACCCCTCGATTAGATTCCAGTCTGTAACTCACTCCCGGGTATCTGTTATTCTATATATAAACCACCCCGAACCCCTCGATTAGATTCCAGTCTGTAACTCACTCCCGGGTACCTGTTATTCTACATATAAACCATTCCGAACCCCTCGATTAGATTCCAGTCGGTAACTCACCCCCGGGTATCTGTTATTCTATATATAAACCACCCCGAACCCCTCGATTAGATTCCAGTCTGTAACTCACACCCGGGTATCTGTTATTCTATATATAAACCACCCCGAACCGCTCGATTAGATTCCAGTCTGTAACTCACACCCGGGTATCTGTTATTCTATATATAAACCACCCCAAACCCCTCGATTAGATTCCAGTCTGTAACTCACTCCCGGGTATCTGTTACTCTATATATAAACCACCCCGAACCCCTCGATTAGATTCCAGTCTGTAACTCACTCCCGGGTATCTGTTATTCTATATATAATTCAACCCAAACGCCTCGATTAGATTCCAGTCTGTAACGCACTCCCGGGTATATGTTATTCTATATATAAACCATCCCGAACCCCTCGATTAGATTCCAGTCTGTAACTCACTCCCGGGTATATGTTATTCTATATATAAACCATCCCAAACCCCTCGATTAGATTCCAGTCTGTAACTTACTCCCGGGTGTCTGTTATTTTACATATAAACCACTCCGAATCCCTCGATTAGATTCCAGTCTGCAACTCACTCCCGGGTATCTGTTATTCTGTATATAAACCACCCCGAACCCCTCGATTAGATTCCAATCTGTAACTCACTCCCGGGTATCTGTTATTCTATATATAAACCACCCCGAACCCCTCAATTAGATTCCAGTCTGTAACTCACTCCCGGGTATCTGTTATTCTATATATAAACCACCCCGAACCCCTCGATTAGATTCCAATCTGTAACTCACTCCCGGGTATCTGTTATTCTATATATAAACCACCCCGAACCCCTCGATTAGATTCCAGTCTGTAACTCACTCCCGGGTATCTGTTATTCTATATATAAACCACGCTGAACCCCTCGATTAGATTCCAGTCTGTAACATACTCCCGCGTATCTGTTATTCTATATATAAACCTCCCCGAACCCCTCGATTAGATTCCAGTCTGTAACTCACTCCCGGGTATCTGTTATTCTATATATAAACCACGCTGAACCCCTCGATTAGATTCCAGTCTGTAACATACTCCCGCGTATCTGTTATTCTATATATAAACCTCCCCGAACCCCTCGATTCGATTCCAGTCTGTAACTCACTCCCGGGTATCTGTTATTCTATATATAAACCACCCCGAACCCCTCGATTAGATTCCAGTCTGTAACTCACTCCCAGGTATCTTTTATTCTGTATATAATCCACCCCGAACCCCTCGATTAGATTCCAATCTGTAACTCACTCCCGGGTATCTGTTATTCTATATATAAACCACCCTGAACCCCTCGATTAGATTCCAGTCTGTAACTCAATCCCGGGTATCTGTTATTCTATATATAAACCATCCCGAACCCCTCGATTAGATTCCAGTCTGTAACTCACTCCCGGGTATCTGTTATTCTACACATAAACCACCCTGAACCCCTCGATTAGATTCCAATCTGTAACTCACTCCCGGGTATCTGTTATTCTATATATGAACGACCCCGAACCTCTCGAATACATTCCAGTCTGTAACTCACTCCCGGGTATCTGTTATTCTATATATAAACAATCCCAAACCCCTCGATTAGATTCCAGTCTGTAACTCACTCCCAGGTATCTGTTATTCTATATATAAACCACCCCGAACCCCTCGATTAGATTCCAGTCTGTAACTCACTCCCGGGTATCTGTTATTCTATATATAAACCATCCCAAACCTCTCGAATACATCCCAGTCTGTAACTCACTCCCGGGTATCTGTTATTCTATATATAAACCACCCCGAACCCCTCGATTAGATTCCAGTCAGTAACTCACTCCCGGGTATCTGTTATTCTATATATAAACCACCCTGTACCCCTCGATTAGATTCCAGTCTGTAACTCACTCCCGGGTATCTGTTATTCTATATATAAACCACCCCGAACCCCTCGATTAGATTCCAGTCTGTAACTCACTCCCGGGTATCTGTTATTCTATATATAAACCACCGCGAACCCCTCGATTAGATTCCAGTCTGTAACTCACTCCTGGGTATCTGTTATTCTATATATAAACGACCCCGAACCTCTCGATTAGATTCCAGTCTGTAACTCACTCCCGGGTATCTGTTATTCTATATATACACCATCCCAAACCCCTCGAATACATTCCAGTCTGTAACTCACTCCCGGGTATCTGTTATTCTATATATAAACCACCCAAACCCCTCGATTAGATTCCAGTCTGTAACTCACTCCCGGGTATCTGTTATTCTATATATAAACCATCCCAAACCTCTCGAATACATTCCAGTCTGTAACTCACTCCCGGGTATCTGTTATTCTATATATAAACCATCCCAAACCCCTCGATTAGATTCCAGTCTGTAACTCACTCCCGGGTATCTGTTATTCTATATATAAACCACCCCGAACCCCTCGATTAGATTTAAGTCTGTAACTCACTCCCGGGTATCTGTTATTCTATATATAAACCACCCCGAACCCCTCGATTAGATTCCAGTCTGTAACTCACTCCCGGGTATCTGTTATTCTATATATAAATCACCCAAACCCCTCGATTAGATTCCAGTCTGTAACTCACTCCCGGGTATCTGTTATTCTATATGTAAACCACTCCGAAACCCTCGATTAGATTCCAGTCTGTAACTCACTCCCGGGTATCTGTTATTCTATATATAAACCACCCCGAACCCCTCGATTAGATTCCAGTCTGTAACTCACTCCCGGGTATCTGTTATTCTATATGTAAACCACTCCGAAACCCTCGATTAGATTCCAGTCTGTAACTCACCCCCGGGTATCTGTTATTCTGTATATAAACCACCCCGAACCCCTCGATTAGATTCCAGTCTGTAACTCACTCCCGAGTGTCTGTTATTCTATATATAAACCACCCCGAACCCCTCGATTAGATTCCAGTCTGTAACTCACTCCCGGGTATCTGTTATTCTATATATAAACCACCCCGAACCCCTCGATTAGATTTAAGTCTGTAACTCACTCCCGGGTATCTGTTATTCTATATATAAACCACCCAAACTCCTCGATTAGATTCCAGTCTGTAACTCACTCCCGGGTATCTGTTATTCTCTGCATAAACCACCCTGAACACCTCGATTAGATTCCAGTCTGTAACTCACTCCCGGGTATCTGTTATTCTATATATAAACCACCCCGAACCCCTCGATTAGATTTAAGTCTGTAACTCACTCCCGGGTATCTGTTATTCTATATATAAACCACCCCGAACCCCTCGATTAGATTCCAGTCTGTAACTCACTCCCGGGTATCTGTTATTCTATATATAAACCACGCTGAACCCCTCGATTAGATTCCAGTCTGTAACATACTCCCGCGTATCTGTTATTCTATATATAAACCTCGCCGAACCTCTCGATTATTTCCAGTCTGTAACTCACTCCCGGGTATCTGTTATTCTATATATAAACCACCCCGAACCCCTCGATTAGATTCCAGTCTGTAACTCACTCCCGGGTATCTGTTATTCTATATATAAACCACCCCGAACCCCTCGATTAGATTCCAGTCTGTAACTCACTCCCGGGTACCTGTTATTCTACATATAAACCATTCCGAACCCCTCGATTAGATTCCAGTCGGTAACTCACCCCCGGGTATCTGTTATTCTATATATAAACCACCCCGAACCCCTCGATTAGATTCCAGTCTGTAACTCACTCCCGAGTATATGTTATTCTATATATAAACCATCCCAAACCCCTCGATTAGATTCCAGTCTGTAACTTACTCCCGGGTGTCTGTTATTTTACATATAAACCACTCCGAATCCCTCGATTAGATTCCAGTCTGCAACTCACTCCCGGGTATCTGTTATTCTATATATAAACCACCCCGAACCCCTCGATTAGATTCCAGTCTGTAACTCACCCCCGGGTATCTGTTATTCTATATATAAACCACCCCGAACCGCTCGATTAGATTCCAGTCTGTAACTCACTCCCGGGTTTCTGTTACTCTATATATAAACCACCCCGAACCCCTCGATTAGATTGCAGTCTGTAACTCACTTCCGGGTATCTGTTATTCTATATATAATTCACCCCAAACCCCTCGATTAGATTCCAGTCTGTAACTCACTCCCGGGTATATGTTATTCTATATATAAACCATCCCAAACCCCTCGATTAGATTCCAGTCTGTAACTTACTCCCGGGTGTCTGTTATTTTACATATAAACCACCCCGAATCCCTCGATTAGATTCCAGTCTGTAACTCACTCCCGGGTATCTGTTATTCTATATATAAACCACCCCGAACCCCTCGATTAGATTCCAGTCTGTAACTCACTCCCGGGTATCTGTTATTCTGTATATAAACCACCCCGAACCCCTCGATTAGATTCCAATCTGTAACTCACTCCTGGGTATCTGTTATTCTATATATAAACGACCCCGAACCTCTCGATTAGATTCCAGTCTGTAACTCACTCCCGGGTATCTGTTATTCTATATATAGACCATCCCAAACCCCTCGAATACATTCCAGTCTGTAACTCACTCCCGGGTATCTGTTATTCTATATATAAACCATCCCAAACCTCTCGAATACATTCCAGTCTGTAACTCACTCCCGGGTATCTGTTATTCTATATATAAACCATCCCAAACCCCTCGATTAGATTCCAGTCTGTAACTCACTCCCGGATATCTGTTATTCTCTGCATAAACCACCCTGAACACCTCGATTAGATTCCAGTCTGTAACTCACTCCCGGGTATCTGTTATTCTATATATAAACCACCCCGAACCCCTCGATTAGATTTAAGTCTGTAACTCACTCCCGGGTATCTGTTATTCTATATATAAACCACCCCGAACCCCTCGATTAGATTCCAGTCTGTAACGCACTCCCGGGTATATGTTATTCTATATATAAACCATCCCGAACCCCTCGATTAGATTCCAGTCTGTAACTCACTCCCGGGTATATGTTATTCTATATATAAACCATCCCAAACCCCTCGATTAGATTCCAGTCTGTAACTTACTCCCGGGTGTCTGTTATTTTACATATAAACCACTCCGAATCCCTCGATTAGATTCCAGTCTGCAACTCACTCCCGGGTATCTGTTATTCTATATATAAACCACCCCGAACCCCTCGATTAGATTCCAGTCTGTAACTCACCCCCGGGTATCTGTTATTCTATATATAAACCACCCCGAACCGCTCGATTAGATTCCAGTCTGTAACTCACTCCCGGGTTTCTGTTACTCTATATATAAACCACCCCGAACCCCTCGATTAGATTGCAGTCTGTAACTCACTTCCGGGTATCTGTTATTCTATATATAATTCACCCCAAACCCCTCGATTAGATTCCAGTCTGTAACTCACTCCCGGGTATATGTTATTCTATATATAAACCATCCCAAACCCCTCGATTAGATTCCAGTCTGTAACTTACTCCCGGGTGTCTGTTATTTTACATATAAACCACCCCGAATCCCTCGATTAGATTCCAGTCTGTAACTCACTCCCGGGTATCTGTTATTCTATATATAAACCACCCCGAACCCCTCGATTAGATTCCAGTCTGTAACTCACTCCCGGGTATCTGTTATTCTGTATATAAACCACCCCGAACCCCTCGATTAGATTCCAATCTGTAACTCACTCCTGGGTATCTGTTATTCTATATATAAACGACCCCGAACCTCTCGATTAGATTCCAGTCTGTAACTCACTCCCGGGTATCTGTTATTCTATATATAGACCATCCCAAACCCCTCGAATACATTCCAGTCTGTAACTCACTCCCGGGTATCTGTTATTCTATATATAAACCATCCCAAACCTCTCGAATACATTCCAGTCTGTAACTCACTCCCGGGTATCTGTTATTCTATATATAAACCATCCCAAACCCCTCGATTAGATTCCAGTCTGTAACTCACTCCCGGATATCTGTTATTCTCTGCATAAACCACCCTGAACACCTCGATTAGATTCCAGTCTGTAACTCACTCCCGGGTATCTGTTATTCTATATATAAACCACCCCGAACCCCTCGATTAGATTTAAGTCTGTAACTCACTCCCGGGTATCTGTTATTCTATATATAAACCACCCCGAACCCCTCGATTAGATTCCAGTCTGTAACGCACTCCCGGGTATCTGTTATTCTATATATAAACCATCCCGAACCCCTCGATTAGATTCCAGTCTGTAACTCACTCCCGGGTATATGTTATTCTATATATAAACCATCCCAAACCCCTCGATTAGATTCCAGTCTGTAACTTACTCCCGGGTGTCTGTTATTTTACATATAAACCACTCCGAATCCCTCGATTAGATTCCAGTCTGCAACTCACTCCCGGGTATCTGTTATTCTGTATATAAACCACCCCGAACCCCTCGATTAGATTCCAATCTGTAACTCACTCCCGGGTATCTGTTATTCTATATATAAACCACCCCGAACCCCTCGATTAGATTTAAGTCTGTAACTCACTCCCGGGTATCTGTTATTCTATATATAAACCACCCCGAACCCCTCGATTAGATTCCAGTCTGTAACTCACTCCCGGGTATCTGTTATTCTATATATAAACCACGCTGAACCCCTCGATTAGATTCCAGTCTGTAACATACTCCCGCGTATCTGTTATTCTATATATAAACCTCCCCGAACCCCTCGATTAGATTCCAGTCTGTAACTCACTCCCGGGTATCTGTTATTCTATATATAAACCACCCTGAACCCCTCGATTAGATTCCAGTCTGTAACTCACTCCCGCATATCTGTTATTCTATATATAAACCTCCCCGAACCCCTCGATTCGATTCCAGTCTGTAACTCACTCCCGGGTATCTGTTATTCTATATATAAACCACCCCGAACCCCTCGATTAGATTCCAGTCTGTAACTCACTCCCAGGTATCTTTTATTCTGTATATAATCCACCCCGAACCCCTCGATTAGATTCCAATCTGTAACTCACTCCCGGGTATCTGTTATTCTATATATAAACCACCCCGAACCCCTCGATTAGATTCCAGTCTGTAACTCACACCCGGGTATCTGTTATTCTATATATAAACGACCCCGAACCTCTCGAATACATTCCAGTCTGTAACTCACTCCCGATTATCTGTTATTCTATATTTAAAC
The DNA here is from genome assembly GCF_047496885.1 of Scyliorhinus torazame. Taxonomy (NCBI): domain Eukaryota; kingdom Metazoa; phylum Chordata; class Chondrichthyes; order Carcharhiniformes; family Scyliorhinidae; genus Scyliorhinus; species Scyliorhinus torazame. The sequence continues at coordinate 3,288,657 of NC_092711.1, read as the reverse complement.
CATCCCAAACCCTTCGATTAGATTCCAGTCTGTAACTCACTCCCAGGTATCTGTTATTCTATAGATAAAACACGCCGAACCCCTCGATTAGATTCCAGTCTGTAACTCACTCCCGGGTACCTGTTATTCTACATATAAACCATCCCGAACCCCTCGATTAGAGTCCAGTCTGTAATTCACTCCCGGGTATCTGTTATTCTATATATAAACCACCCTGAACCCCTCGATTAGATTCCAGTCTGTAACTCACTCCCGGGTATCTGTTATTCTATATATAAACCACCCCGAACCCCTCGATTAGATTCCAATCTGTAACTCACTCCCGGATATCTGTTATTCTATATATAAACCACCCCGAACTCCTCGATTAGATTCCAGTCTGTAACTCACTCCCGGGTATCTGTTATTCTACATATAAACCATCCCGAACCCCTCGATTAGATTCCAATCTGTAACTCACTCCCGGGTATCTGTTATTCTATATATAAACCACCCCGAACCCCTCGATTAGATTCCAATCTGTAACTCACTCCCGGGTATCTGTTATTCTATATATAAACCACCCCGAACTGCTCGATGAGATTCCAGTCTGTAACTCACTCCCGGGTATCTGTTATTCTATATATAAACCACCCCGAACCCCTCGATTAGATTCCAGTCTGTAACTCACTCCCGGGTACCTGTTATTCTACATATAAACCATCCCGAACCCCTCGATTAGATTCCAGTCTGTAACTCACCCCCGGGTATCTGTTATTCTATAAATAAACCACCCCGAACCCCTCGATTAGATTCCAGACTGTAACTCACTCCCGGGTATCTGTTATTCTATATATAAACTACCCCGAACCCCTCGATTAGATTCCAGTCTGTAACTCACTCCCGGGTATCTGTTATTCTATATATAAACTACCCCGAACCCCTCGATTAGATTCCAGTCTGTAACTCACTCCCGGGTATCTGTTATTCTATATATAAACTACCCCGAACCCCTCGATTAGATTCCAGTCTGTAACTCACTCCCGGGTATCTGTTATTCTATATATAAACCACCCCGAACCCCTCGATTAGATTCCAGTCTGTAACTCACCCCCGGGTATCTGTTATTCTATATATAAACCACCCCGAACCACTCGATTAGATTCCAGTCTGTAACTCACACCCGGGTATCTGTTATTCTATATATAAACCACCCCGAAACCCTCGATTAGATTCCAGTCTGTAACTCACTCCCGGGTATCTGTTACTCTATATATAAACCACCCCGAACCCCTCGATTAGATTGCAGTCTGTAACTCACTTCCGGGTATCTGTTATTCTATATATAATTCACCCCAAACCCCTCGATTAGATTCCAGTCTGTAACTCACTCCCGGGTATATGTTATTCTATATATAAACCATCCCAAACCCCTCGATTAGATTCCAGTCTGTAACTAACTCCCGGGTATCTGTTATTCTATATATAAACCACACCGAACCCCTCGATTAGATTCCAGTCTGTAACTCACTCCCGGGTATCTGTTATTCTATATATAAACCACCCCGAACCCCTCGATTAGATTCCAGTCTGTAACTCACTCCCGGGTATCTGTTATTCTATATATACACCATCCCAAACCCCTCGAATACATTCCAGTCTGTAACTCACTCCCGGGTATCTGTTATTCTATATATAAACCACCCAAACTCCTCGATTAGATTCCAGTCTGTAACTCACTCCCGGGTATCTGTTATTCTCTGCATAAACCACCCTGAACACCTCGATTAGATTCCAGTCTGTAACTCACTCCCGGGTATCTGTTATTCTATATATAAACCACCCCGAACCCCTCGATTAGATTTAAGTCTGTAACTCACTCCCGGGTATCTGTTATTCTATATATAAACCACCCCGAACCCCTCGATTAGATTCCAGTCTGTAACTCACTCCCGGGTATCTGTTATTCTATATATAAACCACGCTGAACCCCTCGATTAGATTCCAGTCTGTAACATACTCCCGCGTATCTGTTATTCTATATATAAACCTCGCCGAACCTCTCGATTATTTCCAGTCTGTAACTCACTCCCGGGTATCTGTTATTCTATATATAAACCACCCCGAACCCCTCGATTAGATTCCAGTCTGTAACTCACTCCCGGGTATCTGTTATTCTATATATAAACCACCCCGAACCCCTCGATTAGATTCCAGTCTGTAACTCACTCCCGGGTACCTGTTATTCTACATATAAACCATTCCGAACCCCTCGATTAGATTCCAGTCGGTAACTCACCCCCGGGTATCTGTTATTCTATATATAAACCACCCCGAACCCCTCGATTAGATTCCAGTCTGTAACTCACACCCGGGTATCTGTTATTCTATATATAAACCACCCCGAACCGCTCGATTAGATTCCAGTCTGTAACTCACACCCGGGTATCTGTTATTCTATATATAAACCACCCCGAACCCCTCGATTAGATTCCAGTCTGTAACTCACTCCCGGGTATCTGTTACTCTATATATAAACCACCCCGAACCCCTCGATTAGATTCCAGTCTGTAACTCACTCCCGGGTATCTGTTATTCTATATATAATTCAACCCAAACCCCTCGATTAGATTCCAGTCTGTAACGCACTCCCGGGTATATGTTATTCTATATATAAACCATCCCGAACCCCTCGATTAGATTCCAGTCTGTAACTCACTCCCGAGTATATGTTATTCTATATATAAACCATCCCAAACCCCTCGATTAGATTCCAGTCTGTAACTTACTCCCGGGTGTCTGTTATTTTACATATAAACCACTCCGAATCCCTCGATTAGATTCCAGTCTGCAACTCACTCCCGGGTATCTGTTATTCTATATATAAACCACCCCGAACCCCTCGATTAGATTCCAGTCTGTAACTCACCCCCGGGTATCTGTTATTCTATATATAAACCACCCCGAACCGCTCGATTAGATTCCAGTCTGTAACTCACTCCCGGGTTTCTGTTACTCTATATATAAACCACCCCGAACCCCTCGATTAGATTGCAGTCTGTAACTCACTTCCGGGTATCTGTTATTCTATATATAATTCACCCCAAACCCCTCGATTAGATTCCAGTCTGTAACTCACTCCCGGGTATATGTTATTCTATATATAAACCATCCCAAACCCCTCGATTAGATTCCAGTCTGTAACTTACTCCCGGGTGTCTGTTATTTTACATATAAACCACCCCGAATCCCTCGATTAGATTCCAGTCTGTAACTCACTCCCGGGTATCTGTTATTCTATATATAAACCACCCCGAACCCCTCGATTAGATTCCAGTCTGTAACTCACTCCCGGGTATCTGTTATTCTGTATATAAACCACCCCGAACCCCTCGATTAGATTCCAATCTGTAACTCACTCCCGGGTATCTGTTATTCTATATATAAACCATCCCGAACCCCTCGATTAGATTCCAGTCTGTAACTCACTCCCGGGTATCTGTTATTCTATATATAAACCATCCCGAACCCCTCGATTAGATTCCAGTCTGTAACTCACTCCTGGGTATCTGTTATTCTATATATAAACGACCCCGAACCTCTCGATTAGATTCCAGTCTGTAACTCACTCCCGGGTATCTGTTATTCTATATATAGACCATCCCAAACCCCTCGAATACATTCCAGTCTGTAACTCACTCCCGGGTATCTGTTATTCTATATATAAACCATCCCAAACCTCTCGAATACATTCCAGTCTGTAACTCACTCCCGGGTATCTGTTATTCTATATATAAACCATCCCAAACCCCTCGATTAGATTCCAGTCTGTAACTCACTCCCGGATATCTGTTATTCTCTGCATAAACCACCCTGAACACCTCGATTAGATTCCAGTCTGTAACTCACTCCCGGGTATCTGTTATTCTATATATAAACCACCCCGAACCCCTCGATTAGATTTAAGTCTGTAACTCACTCCCGGGTATCTGTTATTCTATATATAAACCACCCCGAACCCCTCGATTAGATTCCAGTCTGTAACTCACTCCCGGGTATCTGTTATTCTGTATATAAACCACCCCGAACCCCTCGATTAGATTCCAGTCTGTAACGCACTCCCGGGTATATGTTATTCTATATATAAACCACCCCGAACCCCTCGATTAGATTCCAGTCTGTAACGCACTCCCGGGTATATGTTATTCTATATATAAACCACCCCGAACCCCTCGATTAGATTCCAGTCTGTATATATACCACACTGAACACCTCGATTAGATTCCAGTCTGTAACTCACTCCCGGGTATCTGTTATTCTATATATAAACCACCCCGAACCCCTCGATTAGATTCCAGTCTGTAACGCACTCCCGGGTATATGTTATTCTATATATAAACCATACCGAACCCCTCGATTAGATTCCAGTCTGTAACTCACTCCCGGGTATATGTTATTCTATATATAAACCATCCCAAACCCCTCGATTAGATTCCAGTCTGTAACTTACTCCCGGGTGTCTGTTATTTTACATATAAACCACTCCGAATCCCTCGATTAGATTCCAGTCTGCAACTCACTCCCGGGTATCTGTTATTCTGTATATAAACCACCCCGAACCCCTCGATTAGATTCCAATCTGTAACTCACTCCCGGGTATCTGTTATTCTATATATAAACCACCCCGAACCCCTCGATTAGATTTAAGTCTGTAACTCACTCCCGGGTATCTGTTATTCTATATATAAACCACCCCGAACCCCTCGATTAGATTCCAGTCTGTAACTCACTCCCGGGTATCTGTTATTCTATATATAAACCACGCTGAACCCCTCGATTAGATTCCAGTCTGTAACATACTCCCGCGTGTCTGTTATTCTATATATAAACCTCCCCGAACCCCTCGATTAGATTCCAGTCTGTAACTCACTCCCGGGTATCTGTTATTCTATATATAAACCACCCTGAACCCCTCGATTAGATTCCAGTCTGTAACTCACTCCCGCATATCTGTTATTCTATATATAAACCTCCCCGAACCCCTCGATTCGATTCCAGTCTGTAACTCACTCCCGGGTATCTGTTATTCTGTATATAAACCACCCCGAACCCCTCGATTAGATTCCAATCTGTAACTCACTCCTGGGTATCTGTTATTCTATATATAAACGACCCCGAACCTCTCGATTAGATTCCAGTCTGTAACTCACTCCCGGGTATCTGTTATTCCATATATACACCATCCCAAACCCCTCGAATACATTCCAGTCTGTAACTCACTCCCGGGTATCTGTTATTCTATATATAAACCACCCAAACCCCTCGATTAGATTCCAGTCTGTAACTCACTCCCGGGTATCTGTTATTCTATATATAAACCATCCCAAACCTCTCGAATACATTCCAGTCTGTAACTCACTCCCGGGTATCTGTTATTCTATATATAAACCATCCCAAACCCCTCGATTAGATTCCAGTCTGTAACTCACTCCCGGGTATCTGTTATTCTATATATAAACCACCCCGAACCCCTCGATTAGATTTAAGTCTGTAACTCACTCCCGGGTATCTGTTATTCTATATATAAACCACCCCGAACCCCTCGATTAGATTCCAGTCTGTAACTCACTCCCGGGTATCTGTTATTCTATATATAAACCACCCCGAACCCCTCGATTAGATTCCAGTCTGTAACTCACTCCCGGGTATCTGTTATTCTATATATAAACCACCCCGAACCCCTCGATTAGATTTAAGTCTGTAACTCACTCCCGGGTATCTGTTATTCTATATATAAACCACCCAAACTCCTCGATTAGATTCCAGTCTGTAACTCACTCCCGGGTATCTGTTATTCTCTGCATAAACCACCCTGAACACCTCGATTAGATTCCAGTCTGTAACTCACTCCCGGGTATCTGTTATTCTATATATAAACCACCCCGAACCCCTCGATTAGATTTAAGTCTGTAACTCACTCCCGGGTATCTGTTATTCTATATATAAACCACCCCGAACCCCTCGATTAGATTCCAGTCTGTAACTCACTCCCGGGTATCTGTTATTCTATATATAAACCACGCTGAACCCCTCGATTAGATTCCAGTCTGTAACATACTCCCGCGTATCTGTTATTCTATATATAAACCTCGCCGAACCTCTCGATTATTTCCAGTCTGTAACTCACTCCCGGGTATCTGTTATTCTATATATAAACCACCCCGAACCCCTCGATTAGATTCCAGTCTGTAACTCACTCCCGGGTATCTGTTATTCTATATATAAACCACCCCGAACCCCTCGATTAGATTCCAGTCTGTAACTCACTCCCGGGTACCTGTTATTCTACATATAAACCATTCCGAACCCCTCGATTAGATTCCAGTCGGTAACTCACCCCCGGGTATCTGTTATTCTATATATAAACCACCCCGAACCCCTCGATTAGATTCCAGTCTGTAACTCACTCCCGAGTATATGTTATTCTATATATAAACCATCCCAAACCCCTCGATTAGATTCCAGTCTGTAACTTACTCCCGGGTGTCTGTTATTTTACATATAAACCACTCCGAATCCCTCGATTAGATTCCAGTCTGCAACTCACTCCCGGGTATCTGTTATTCTATATATAAACCACCCCGAACCCCTCGATTAGATTCCAGTCTGTAACTCACCCCCGGGTATCTGTTATTCTATATATAAACCACCCCGAACCGCTCGATTATATTCCAGTCTGTAACTCACTCCCGGGTTTCTGTTACTCTATATATAAACCACCCCGAACCCCTCGATTAGATTGCAGTCTGTAACTCACTTCCGGGTATCTGTTATTCTATATATAATTCACCCCAAACCCCTCGATTAGATTCCAGTCTGTAACTCACTCCCGGGTATATGTTATTCTATATATAAACCATCCCAAACCCCTCGATTAGATTCCAGTCTGTAACTTACTCCCGGGTGTCTGTTATTTTACATATAAACCACCCCGAATCCCTCGATTAGATTCCAGTCTGTAACTCACTCCCGGGTATCTGTTATTCTATATATAAACCACCCCGAACCCCTCGATTAGATTCCAGTCTGTAACTCACTCCCGGGTATCTGTTATTCTGTATATAAACCACCCCGAACCCCTCGATTAGATTCCAATCTGTAACTCACTCCTGGGTATCTGTTATTCTATATATAAACGACCCCGAACCTCTCGATTAGATTCCAGTCTGTAACTCACTCCCGGGTATCTGTTATTCTATATATAGACCATCCCAAACCCCTCGAATACATTCCAGTCTGTAACTCACTCCCGGGTATCTGTTATTCTATATATAAACCATCCCAAACCTCTCGAATACATTCCAGTCTGTAACTCACTCCCGGGTATCTGTTATTCTATATATAAACCATCCCAAACCCCTCGATTAGATTCCAGTCTGTAACTCACTCCCGGATATCTGTTATTCTCTGCATAAACCACCCTGAACACCTCGATTAGATTCCAGTCTGTAACTCACTCCCGGGTATCTGTTATTCTATATATAAACCACCCCGAACCCCTCGATTAGATTCCAGTCTGTAACTCACTCCCGGGTATCTGTTATTCTATATATAAACCACCCCGAACCCCTCGATTAGATTCCAGTCTGTAACGCACTCCCGGGTATATGTTATTCTATATATAAACCATCCCGAACCCCTCGATTAGATTCCAGTCTGTAACTCACTCCCGGGTATATGTTATTCTATATATAAACCATCCCAAACCCCTCGATTAGATTCCAGTCTGTAACTTACTCCCGGGTGTCTGTTATTTTACATATAAACCACTCCGAATCCCTCGATTAGATTCCAGTCTGCAACTCACTCCCGGGTATCTGTTATTCTATATATAAACCACCCCGAACCCCTCGATTAGATTCCAGTCTGTAACTCACCCCCGGGTATCTGTTATTCTATATATAAACCACCCCGAACCGCTCGATTAGATTCCAGTCTGTAACTCACTCCCGGGTTTCTGTTACTCTATATATAAACCACCCCGAACCCCTCGATTAGATTGCAGTCTGTAACTCACTTCCGGGTATCTGTTATTCTATATATAATTCACCCCAAACCCCTCGATTAGATTCCAGTCTGTAACTCACTCCCGGGTATATGTTATTCTATATATAAACCATCCCAAACCCCTCGATTAGATTCCAGTCTGTAACTTACTCCCGGGTGTCTGTTATTTTACATATAAACCACCCCGAATCCCTCGATTAGATTCCAGTCTGTAACTCACTCCCGGGTATCTGTTATTCTATATATAAACCACCCCGAACCCCTCGATTAGATTCCAGTCTGTAACTCACTCCCGGGTATCTGTTATTCTGTATATAAACCACCCCGAACCCCTCGATTAGATTCCAATCTGTAACTCACTCCTGGGTATCTGTTATTCTATATATAAACGACCCCGAACCTCTCGATTAGATTCCAGTCTGTAACTCACTCCCGGGTATCTGTTATTCTATATATAGACCATCCCAAACCCCTCGAATACATTCCAGTCTGTAACTCACTCCCGGGTATCTGTTATTCTATATATAAACCATCCCAAACCTCTCGAATACATTCCAGTCTGTAACTCACTCCCGGGTATCTGTTATTCTATATATAAACCATCCCAAACCCCTCGATTAGATTCCAGTCTGTAACTCACTCCCGGATATCTGTTATTCTCTGCATAAACCACCCTGAACACCTCGATTAGATTCCAGTCTGTAACTCACTCCCGGGTATCTGTTTTTCTATATATAAACCACCCCGAACCCCTCGATTAGATTTAAGTCTGTAACTCACTCCCGGGTATCTGTTATTCTATATATAAACCACCCCGAACCCCTCGATTAGATTCCAGTCTGTAACGCACTCCCGGGTATCTGTTATTCTATATATAAACCATCCCGAACCCCTCGATTAGATTCCAGTCTGTAACTCACTCCCGGGTATATGTTATTCTATATATAAACCATCCCAAACCCCTCGATTAGATTCCAGTCTGTAACTTACTCCCGGGTGTCTGTTATTTTACATATAAACCACTCCGAATCCCTCGATTAGATTCCAGTCTGCAACTCACTCCCGGGTATCTGTTATTCTGTATATAAACCACCCCGAACCCCTCGATTAGATTCCAATCTGTAACTCACTCCCGGGTATCTGTTATTCTATATATAAACCACCCCGAACCCCTCGATTAGATTTAAGTCTGTAACTCACTCCCGGGTATCTGTTATTCTATATATAAACCACCCCGAACCCCTCGATTAGATTCCAGTCTGTAACTCACTCCCGGGTATCTGTTATTCTATATATAAACCACGCTGAACCCCTCGATTAGATTCCAGTCTGTAACATACTCCCGCGTATCTGTTATTCTATATATAAACCTCCCCGAACCCCTCGATTAGATTCCAGTCTGTAACTCACTCCCGGGTATCTGTTATTCTATATATAAACCACCCTGAACCCCTCGATTAGATTCCAGTCTGTAACTCACTCCCGCATATCTGTTATTCTATATATAAACCTCCCCGAACCCCTCGATTCGATTCCAGTCTGTAACTCACTCCCGGGTGTCTGTTATTCTATATATAAACCACCCCGAACCCCTCGATTAGATTCCAGTCTGTAACTCACTCCCAGGTATCTTTTATTCTGTATATAATCCACCCCGAACCCCTCGATTAGATTCCAATCTGTAACTCACTCCCGGGTATCTGTTATTCTATATATAAACCACCCCGAACCCCTCGATTAGATTCCAGTCTGTAACTCACACCCGGGTATCTGTTATTCTATATATAAACGACCCCGAACCTCTCGAATACATTCCAGTCTGTAACTCACTCCCGGGTATCTGTTATTCTATATTTAAACCATCCCAAACCCCTCGATTAGATTCCAGTCTGTAACTCACTCCCAGGTATCTGTTATTCTATATATAAACCACCCCGAACCCCTCGATTAGATTCCAGTCTGTAACTCACTCCCGGGTATCTGTTATTCTATATTTAAACCATCCCAAACCCCTCGATTAGATTCCAGTCTGTAACTCACTCCCAGGTATCTGTTATTCTATATATAAACCACCCCGAAACCCTCGATTAGATTTAAGTCTGTAACTCACTCCCGGGTATCTGTTATTCTATAGATAAAACACGCCGAACCCCTCGATTAGATTCCAGTCTGTAACTCACTCCCGGGTACCTGTTATTCTACATATAAACCATCCCGAACCCCTCGATTAGAGTCCAGTCTGTAATTCACTCCCGGGTATCTGTTATTCTATATATAAACCACCCTGAACCCCTCGATTAGATTCCAGTCTGTAACTCACTCCCGGGTATCTGTTATTCTATATATAAACCACCCCGAACCCCTCGATTAGATTCCAATCTGTAACTCACTCCCGGATATCTGTTATTCTATATATAAACCACCCCGAACTCCTCGATTAGATTCCAGTCTGTAACTCACTCCCGGGTATCTGTTATTCTACATATAAACCATCCCGAACCCCTCGATTAGATTCCAATCTGTAACTCACTCCCGGGTATCTGTTATTCTATATATAAACCACCCCGAACCCCTCGATTAGATTCCAATCTGTAACTCACTCCCGGGTATCTGTTATTCTATATATAAACCACCCCGAACTGCTCGATGAGATTCCAGTCTGTAACTCACTCCCGGGTATCTGTTATTCTATATATAAACCACCCCGAACCCCTCGATTAGATTCCAGTCTGTAACTCACTCCCGGGTACCTGTTATTCTACATATAAACCATCCCGAACCCCTCGATTAGATTCCAGTCTGTAACTCACCCCCGGGTATCTGTTATTCTATAAATAAACCACCCCGAACCCCTCGATTAGATTCCAGACTGTAACTCACTCCCGGGTATCTGTTATTCTATATATAAACTACCCCGAACCCCTCGATTAGATTCCAGTCTGTAACTCACTCCCGGGTATCTGTTATTCTATATATAAACTACCCCGAACCCCTCGATTAGATTCCAGTCTGTAACTCACTCCCGGGTATCTGTTATTCTATATATAAACTACCCCGAACCCCTCGATTAGATTCCAGTCTGTAACTCACTCCCGGGTATCTGTTATTCTATATATAAACCACCCCGAACCCCTCGATTAGATTCCAGTCTGTAACTCACCCCCGGGTATCTGTTATTCTATATATAAACCACCCCGAACCACTCGATTAGATTCCAGTCTGTAACTCACACCCGGGTATCTGTTATTCTATATATAAACCACCCCGAAACCCTCGATTAGATTCCAGTCTGTAACTCACTCCCGGGTATCTGTTACTCTATATATAAACCACCCCGAACCCCTCGATTAGATTGCAGTCTGTAACTCACTTCCGGGTATCTGTTATTCTATATATAATTCACCCCAAACCCCTCGATTAGATTCCAGTCTGTAACTCACTCCCGGGTATATGTTATTCTATATATAAACCATCCCAAACCCCTCGATTAGATTCCAGTCTGTAACTTACTCCCGGGGGTCTGTTATTTTACATATAAACCACCCCGAATCCCTCGATTAGATTCCAGTCTGTAACTAACTCCCGGGTATCTGTTATTCTATATATAAACCACCCCGAACCCCTCGATTAGATTCCAGTCTGTAACTCACTCCCGGGTATCTGTTATTCTATATATAAACCACCCCGAACCCCTCGATTAGATTCCAGTCTGTAACTCACTCCCGGGTATCTGTTATTCTATATATACACCATCCCAAACCCCTCGAATACATTCCAGTCTGTAACTCACTCCCGGGTATCTGTTATTCTATATATAAACCACCCTGAACACCTCGATTAGATTCCAGTCTGTAACTCACTCCCGGGTATCTGTTATTCTATATATAAACCACCCCGAACCCCTCGATTAGATTTAAGTCTGTAACTCACTCCCGGGTATCTGTTATTCTATATATAAACCACCCCGAACCCCTCGATTAGATTCCAGTCTGTAACTCACTCCCGGGTATCTGTTATTCTATATATAAACCACGCTGAACCCCTCGATTAGATTCCAGTCTGTAACATACTCCCGCGTATCTGTTATTCTATATATAAACCTCGCCGAACCTCTCGATTATTTCCAGTCTGTAACTCACTCCCGGGTATCTGTTATTCTATATATAAACCACCCCGAACCCCTCGATTAGATTCCAGTCTGTAACTCACTCCCGGGTATCTGTTATTCTATATATAAACCACCCCGAACCCCTCGATTAGATTCCAGTCTGTAACTCACTCCCGGGTACCTGTTATTCTACATATAAACCATTCCGAACCCCTCGATTAGATTCCAGTCGGTAACTCACCCCCGGGTATCTGTTATTCTATATATAAACCACCCCGAACCCCTCGATTAGATTCCAGTCTGTAACTCACACCCGGGTATCTGTTATTCTATATATAAACCACCCCGAACCGCTCGATTAGATTCCAGTCTGTAACTCACACCCGGGTATCTGTTATTCTATATATAAACCACCCCGAACCCCTCGATTAGATTCCAGTCTGTAACTCACTCCCGGGTATCTGTTACTCTATATATAAACCACCCCGAACCCCTCGATTAGATTCCAGTCTGTAACTCACTCCCGGGTATCTGTTATTCTATATATAATTCAACCCAAACCCCTCGATTAGATTCCAGTCTGTAACGCACTCCCGGGTATATGTTATTCTATATATAAACCATCCCGAACCCCTCGATTAGATTCCAGTCTGTAACTCACTCCCGAGTATATGTTATTCTATATATAAACCATCCCAAACCCCTCGATTAGATTCCAGTCTGTAACTTACTCCCGGGTGTCTGTTATTTTACATATAAACCACTCCGAATCCCTCGATTAGATTCCAGTCTGCAACTCACTCCCGGGTATCTGTTATTCTATATATAAACCACCCCGAACCCCTCGATTAGATTCCAGTCTGTAACTCACCCCCGGGTATCTGTTATTCTATATATAAACCACCCCGAACCGCTCGATTAGATTCCAGTATGTAACTCACTCCCGGGTTTCTGTTACTCTATATATAAACCACCCCGAACCCCTCGATTAGATTGCAGTCTGTAACTCACTTCCGGGTATCTGTTATTCTATATATAATTCACCCCAAACCCCTCGATTAGATTCCAGTCTGTAACTCACTCCCGGGTATATGTTATTCTATATATAAACCATCCCAAACCCCTCGATTAGATTCCAGTCTGTAACTTACTCCCGGGTGTCTGTTATTTTACATATAAACCACCCCGAATCCCTCGATTAGATTCCAGTCTGTAACTCACTCCCGGGTATCTGTTATTCTATATATAAACCACCCCGAACCCCTCGATTAGATTCCAGTCTGTAACTCACTCCCGGGTATCTGTTATTCTGTATATAAACCACCCCGAACCCCTCGATTAGATTCCAATCTGTAACTCACTCCTGGGTATCTGTTATTCTATATATAAACGACCCCGAACCTCTCGATTAGATTCCAGTCTGTAACTCACTCCCGGGTATCTGTTATTCTATATATAGACCATCCCAAACCCCTCGAATACATTCCAGTCTGTAACTCACTCCCGGGTTTCTGTTATTCTATATATACACCATCCCAAACCCCTCGAATACATTCCAGTCTGTAACTCACTCCCGGGTATCTGTTATTCTATATATAAACCACCCAAACTCCTCGATTAGATTCCAGTCTGTAACTCACTCCCGGGTATCTGTTATTCTCTGCATAAACCACCCTGAACACCTCGATTAGATTCCAGTCTGTAACTCACTCCCGGGTATCTGTTATTCTATATATAAACCACCCCGAACCCCTCGATTAGATTTAAGTCTGTAACTCACTCCCGGGTATCTGTTATTCTATATATAAACCACCCCGAACCCCTCGATTAGATTCCAGTCTGTAACTCACTCCCGGGTATCTGTTATTCTATATATAAACCACGCTGAACCCCTCGATTAGATTCCAGTCTGTAACATACTCCCGCGTATCTGTTATTCTATATATAAACCTCGCCGAACCTCTCGATTATTTCCAGTCTGTAACTCACTCCCGGGTATCTGTTATTCTATATATAAACCACCCCGAACCCCTCGATTAGATTCCAGTCTGTAACTCACTCCCGGGTATCTGTTATTCTATATATAAACCACCCCGAACCCCTCGATTAGATTCCAGTCTGTAACTCACTCCCGGGTACCTGTTATTCTACATATAAACCATTCCGAACCCCTCGATTAGATTCCAGTCGGTAACTCACCCCCGGGTATCTGTTATTCTATATATAAACCACCCCGAACCCCTCGATTAGATTCCAGTCTGTAACTCACACCCGGGTATCTGTTATTCTATATATAAACCACCCCGAACCGCTCGATTAGATTCCAGTCTGTAACTCACACCCGGGTATCTGTTATTCTATATATAAACCACCCCGAACCCCTCGATTAGATTCCAGTCTGTAACTCACTCCCGGGTATCTGTTACTCTATATATAAACCACCCCGAACCCCTCGATTAGATTCCAGTCTGTAACTCACTCCCGGGTATCTGTTATTCTATATATAATTCAACCCAAACCCCTCGATTAGATTCCAGTCTGTAACGCACTCCCGGGTATATGTTATTCTATATATAAACCATCCCGAACCCCTCGATTAGATTCCAGTCTGTAACTCACTCCCGAGTATATGTTATTCTATATATAAACCATCCCAAACCCCTCGATTAGATTCCAGTCTGTAACTTACTCCCGGGTGTCTGTTATTTTACATATAAACCACTCCGAATCCCTCGATTAGATTCCAGTCTGCAACTCACTCCCGGGTATCTGTTATTCTATATATAAACCACCCCGAACCCCTCGATTAGATTCCAGTCTGTAACTCACCCCCGGGTATCTGTTATTCTATATATAAACCACCCCGAACCGCTCGATTAGATTCCAGTATGTAACTCACTCCCGGGTTTCTGTTACTCTATATATAAACCACCCCGAACCCCTCGATTAGATTGCAGTCTGTAACTCACTTCCGGGTATCTGTTATTCTATATATAATTCACCCCAAACCCCTCGATTAGATTCCAGTCTGTAACTCACTCCCGGGTATATGTTATTCTATATATAAACCATCCCAAACCCCTCGATTAGATTCCAGTCTGTAACTTACTCCCGGGTGTCTGTTATTTTACATATAAACCACCCCGAATCCCTCGATTAGATTCCAGTCTGTAACTCACTCCCGGGTATCTGTTATTCTATATATAAACCACCCCGAACCCCTCGATTAGATTCCAGTCTGTAACTCACTCCCGGGTATCTGTTATTCTGTATATAAACCACCCCGAACCCCTCGATTAGATTCCAATCTGTAACTCACTCCTGGGTATCTGTTATTCTATATATAAACGACCCCGAACCTCTCGATTAGATTCCAGTCTGTAACTCACTCCCGGGTATCTGTTATTCTATATATAGACCATCCCAAACCCCTCGAATACATTCCAGTCTGTAACTCACTCCCGGGTATCTGTTATTCTATATATAAACCATCCCAAACCTCTCGAATACATTCCAGTCTGTAACTCACTCCCGGGTATCTGTTATTCTATATATAAACCATCCCAAACCCCTCGATTAGATTCCAGTCTGTAACTCACTCCCGGATATCTGTTATTCTCTGCATAAACCACCCTGAACACCTCGATTAGATTCCAGTCTGTAACTCACTCCCGGGTATCTGTTATTCTATATATAAACCACCCCGAACCCCTCGATTAGATTTAAGTCTGTAACTCACTCCCGGGTATCTGTTATTCTATATATAAACCACCCCGAACCCCTCGATTAGATTCCAGTCTGTAACTCACTCCCGGGTATCTGTTATTCTGTATATAAACCACCCCGAACCCCTCGATTAGATTCCAGTCTGTAACGCACTCCCGGGTATATGTTATTCTATATATAAACCACCCCGAACCCCTCGATTAGATTCCAGTCTGTAACGCACTCCCGGGTATATGTTATTCTATATATAAACCACCCCGAACCCCTCGATTAGATTCCAGTCTGTATATATACCACACTGAACACCTCGATTAGATTCCAGTCTGTAACTCACTCCCGGGTATCTGTTATTCTATATATAAACCACCCCGAACCCCTCGATTAGATTCCAGTCTGTAACGCACTCCCGGGTATATGTTATTCTATATATAAACCATCCCGAACCCCTCGATTAGATTCCAGTCTGTAACTCACTCCCGGGTATATGTTATTCTATATATAAACCATCCCAAACCCCTCGATTAGATTCCAGTCTGTAACTTACTCCCGGGTGTCTGTTATTTTACATATAAACCACTCCGAATCCCTCGATTAGATTCCAGTCTGCAACTCACTCCCGGGTATCTGTTATTCTGTATATAAACCACCCCGAACCCCTCGATTAGATTCCAATCTGTAACTCACTCCCGGGTATCTGTTATTCTATATATAAACCACCCCGAACCCCTCGATTAGATTTAAGTCTGTAACTCACTCCCGGGTATCTGTTATTCTATATATAAACCACCCCGAACCCCTCGATTAGATTCCAGTCTGTAACTCACTCCCGGGTATCTGTTATTCTATATATAAACCACGCTGAACCCCTCGATTAGATTCCAGTCTGTAACATACTCCCGCGTATCTGTTATTCTATATATAAACCTCCCCGAACCCCTCGATTAGATTCCAGTCTGTAACTCACTCCCGGGTATCTGTTATTCTATATATAAACCACCCTGAACCCCTCGATTAGATTCCAGTCTGTAACTCACTCCCGCATATCTGTTATTCTATATATAAACCTCCCCGAACCCCTCGATTCGATTCCAGTCTGTAACTCACTCCCGGGTATCTGTTATTCTATATATAAACCACCCCGAACCCCTCGATTAGATTCCAGTCTGTAACTCACTCCCAGGTATCTTTTATTCTGTATATAATCCACCCCGAACCCCTCGATTAGATTCCAATCTGTAACTCACTCCCGGGTATCTGTTATTCTATATATAAACCACCGTGAACCCCTCGATTAGATTGCAGTCTGTAACTCACTCCCGGGTATCTGTTATTCTATATATAAACCACCCCGAACCCCTCGATTAGATTCCAGTCTGTAACTCACACCCGGGTATCTGTTATTCTATATATAAACGACCCCGAACCTCTCGAATACATTCCAGTCTGTAACTCACACCCGGGTATCTGTTATTCTATACATAAACCACCCCGAACCCCTCGATTAGATTCCAATCTGTAACTCACTCCCGGGTAACTGTTATTCTATATATAAACGACCCCGAACCCCTCGAATACATTCCAGTCTGTAACTCACTCCCGGGTATCTGTTATTCTATATTTAAACCATCCCAAACCCCTCGATTAGATTCCAGTCTGTAACTCACTCCCAGGTATCTGTTATTCTATATATAAACCACCCCGAACCCCTCGATTAGATTCCAGTCTGTAACTCACTCCCGGGTATCTGTTATTCTATATATAAACCATCCCAAACCTCTCAAATACATTCCAGTCTGTAACTCACTCCCGGGTATCTGTTATTCTATATATAAACCACCCCGAACCCCTCTATTAGATTCCAGTCAGTAACTCACTCCCGGGTATCTGTTATTCTATATATAAACCATCCCAAACCTCTCGAATACATTCCAATCTGTAACTCACTCCCGGGTATCTGTTATTCTATATATAAACCACCCCGAACCCCTCGATTAGATTCCAGTCTGTAACTCACTCCCGGGTATCTGTTATTCTCTATATAAACCACCCCGAACCCCTCGATTAGATTCCAGTCTGTAAGTCAGTCCCGGGTATCTGTTATTCTGTATTTAAACCACCCCGAACCCCTCGATTAGATTCCAGTCTGTAACTCACTCCCGGGTATCTGTTACTCTATATATAAACCACCCCGAACCCCTCGATTAGATTGCAGTCTGTAACTCACTTCCGGGTATCTGTTATTCTATATATAATTCACCCCAAACCCCTCGATTAGATTCCAGTCTGTAACTCACTCCCGGGTATATGTTATTCTATATATAAACCATCCCAAACCCCTCGATTAGATTCCAGTCTGTAACTCACTCCCGGGTATATGTTATTCTATATATAAACCATCCCAAACCCCTCGATTAGATTCCAGTCTGTAACTTACTCCCGGGTGTCTGTTATTTTACATATAAACCACCCCGAATCCCTCGATTAGATTCCAGTCTGTAACTCACTCCCGGGTATCTGTTATTCTATATATAAACCACCCCGAACCCCTCGATTAGATTCCAGTCTGTAACTCACTCCCGGGTATCTGTTATTCTGTATATAAACCACCCCGAACCCCTCGATTAGATTCCAATCTGTAACTCACTCCTGGGTATCTGTTATTCTATATATAAACGACCCCGAACCTCTCGATTAGATTCCAGTCTGTAACTCACTCCCGGGTATCTGTTATTCTATATATACACCATCCCAAACCCCTCGAATACATTCCAGTCTGTAACTCACTCCCGGGTATCTGTTATTCTATATATAAACCATCCCAAACCTCTCGAATACATTCCAGTCTGTAACTCACTCCCGGGTATCTGTTATTCTATATATAAACCATCCCAAACCCCTCGATTAGATTCCAGTCTGTAACTCACTCCCGAATATCTGTTATTCTCTGCATAAACCACCCTGAACACCTCGATTAGATTCCAGTCTGTAACTCACTCCCGGGTATCTGTTATTCTGTATATAAACCACCCCGAATCCCTCGATTAGATTCCAGTCTGTAACTCACTCCCGGGTATCTGTTATTCTATATATAAACCACCCCGAACCCCTCGATTAGATTCCAGTCTGTAACTCACTCCCGGGTATCTGTTATTCTATATATAAACCACCCCGAACCCCTCGATTAGATTCCAGTCTGTAACTCACTCCCGGGTATCTGTTATTCTATATATAAACCACCCCGAACCCCTCGATTAGATTCCAGTCTGTAACTCACTCCCGGGTATCTGTTATTCTATATATAAACCACGCTGAACCCCTCGATTAGATTCCAGTCTGTAACATACTCCCGCGTATCTGTTATTCTATATATAAACCTCCCCGAACCTCTCGATTAGATTCCAGTCTGTAACTCACTCCCGGGTATCTGTTATTCTATATATAAACCACCCCGAACCCCTCGATTAGATTCCAGTCTGTAACTCACTCCCGGGTATCTGTTATTCTATATATAAACCACCCCGAACCCCTCGATTAGATTCCAGTCTGTAACTCACTCCCGGGTACCTGTTATTCTACATATAAACCATTCCGAACCCCTCGATTAGATTCCAGTCGGTAACTCACCCCCGGGTATCTGTTATTCTATATATAAACCACCCCGAACCCCTCGATTAGATTCCAGTCTGTAACTCACACCCGGGTATCTGTTATTCTATATATAAACCACCCCGAACCGCTCGATTAGATTCCAGTCTGTAACTCACACACGGGTATCTGTTATTCTATATATAAACCACCCCAAACCCCTCGATTAGATTCCAGTCTGTAACTCACTCCCGGGTATCTGTTACTCTATATATAAACCACCCCGAACCCCTCGATTAGATTCCAGTCTGTAACTCACTCCCGGGTATCTGTTATTCTATATATAATTCAACCCAAACCCCTCGATTAGATTCCAGTCTGTAACGCACTCCCGGGTATATGTTATTCTATATATAAACCATCCCGAACCCCTCGATTAGATTCCAGTCTGTAACTCACTCCCGGGTATATGTTATTCTATATATAAACCATCCCAAACCCCTCGATTAGATTCCAGTCTGTAACTTACTCCCGGGTGTCTGTTATTTTACATATAAACCACTCCGAATCCCTCGATTAGATTCCAGTCTGCAACTCACTCCCGGGTATCTGTTATTCTGTATATAAACCACCCCGAACCCCTCGATTAGATTCCAATCTGTAACTCACTCCCGGGTATCTGTTATTCTATATATAAACCACCCCGAACACCTCGATTAGATTTAAGTCTGTAACTCACTCCCGGGTATCTGTTATTCTATATATAAACCACCCCGAACCCCTCGATTAGATTCCAGTCTGTAACTCACTCCCGGGTATCTGTTATTCTATATATAAACCACGCTGAACCCCTCGATTAGATTCCAGTCTGTAACATACTCCCGCGTATCTGTTATTCTATATATAAACCTCCCCGAACCCCTCGATTAGATTCCAGTCTGTAACTCACTCCCGGGTATCTGTTATTCTATATATAAACCACGCTGAACCCCTCGATTAGATTCCAGTCTGTAACATACTCCCGCGTATCTGTTATTCTATATATAAACCTCCCCGAACCCCTCGATTCGATTCCAGTCTGTAACTCACTCCCGGGTATCTGTTATTCTATATATAAACCACCCCGAACCCCTCGATTAGATTCCAGTCTGTAACTCACTCCCAGGTATCTTTTATTCTGTATATAATCCACCCCGAACTCCTCGATTAGATTCCAATCTGTAACTCACTCCCGGGTATCTGTTATTCTATATATAAACCACCCTGAACCCCTCGATTAGATTCCAGTCTGTAACTCAATCCCGGGTATCTGTTATTCTATATATAAACCATCCCGAACCCCTCGATTAGATTCCAGTCTGTAACTCACTCCCGGGTATCTGTTATTCTACACATAAACCACCCTGAACCCCTCGATTAGATTCCAATCTGTAACTCACTCCCGGGTATCTGTTATTCTATATATGAACGACCCCGAACCTCTCGAATACATTCCAGTCTGTAACTCACTCCCGGGTATCTGCTATTCTATATATAAACAATCCCAAACCCCTCGATTAGATTCCAGTCTGTAACTCACTCCCAGGTATCTGTTATTCTATATATAAACCACCCCGAACCCCTCGATTAGATTCCAGTCTGTAACTCACTCCCGGGTATCTGTTATTCTATATATAAACCATCCCAAACCTCTCGAATACATCCCAGTCTGTAACTCACTCCCGGGTATCTGTTATTCTATATATAAACCACCCCGAACCCCTCGATTAGATTCCAGTCAGTAACTCACTCCCGGGTATCTGTTATTCTATATATAAACCACCCTGGACCCCTCGATTAGATTCCAGTCTGTAACTCACTCCCGGGTATCTGTTATTCTATATATAAACCACCCCGAACCCCTCGATTAGATTCCAGTCTGTAACTCACTCCCGGGTATCTGTTATTCTGTATATAAACCACCCCGAACCCCTCGATTAGATTCCAATCTGTAACTCACTCCTGGGTATCTGTTATTCTATATATAAACGACCCCGAACCTCTCGATTAGATTCCAGTCTGTAACTCACTCCCGGGTATCTGTTATTCTATATATACACCATCCCAAACCCCTCGAATACATTCCAGTCTGTAACTCACTCCCGGGTATCTGTTATTCTATATATAAACCACCCAAACCCCTCGATTAGATTCCAGTCTGTAACTCACTCCCGGGTATCTGTTATTCTATATATAAACCATCCCAAACCTCTCGAATACATTCCAGTCTGTAACTCACTCCCGGGTATCTGTTATTCTATATATAAACCATCCCAAACCCCTCGATTAGATTCCAGTCTGTAACTCACTCCCGGGTATCTGTTATTCTATATATAAACCACGCTGAACCCCTCGATTAGATTCCAGTCTGTAACATTCTCCCGCGTATCTGTTATTCTATATATAAACCTCCCCGAACCCCTCGATTCGATTCCAGTCTGTAACTCACTCCCGGGTATCTGTTATTCTATATATAAACCACCCCGAACCCCTCGATTAGATTCCAGTCTGTAACTCACTCCCAGGTATCTTTTATTCTGTATATAATCCACCCCGAACTCCTCGATTAGATTCCAATCTGTAACTCACTCCCGGGTATCTGTTATTCTATATATAAACCACCCTGAACCCCTCGATTAGATTCCAGTCTGTAACTCAATCCCGGGTATCTGTTATTCTATATATAAACCATCCCGAACCCCTCGATTAGATTCCAGTCTGTAACTCACTCCCGGGTATCTGTTATTCTACACATAAACCACCCTGAACCCCTCGATTAGATTCCAATCTGTAACTCACTCCCGGGTATCTGTTATTCTATATATGAACGACCCCGAACCTCTCGAATACATTCCAGTCTGTAACTCACTCCCGGGTATCTGTTATTCTATATATAAACAATCCCAAACCCCTCGATTAGATTCCAGTCTGTAACTCACTCCCAGGTATCTGTTATTCTATATATAAACCACCCCGAACCCCTCGATTAGATTCCAGTCTGTAACTCACTCCCGGGTATCTGTTATTCTGTATATAAACCACCCCGAACCCCTCGATTAGATTCCAATCTGTAACTCACTCCTGGGTATCTGTTATTCTATATATAAACGACCCCGAACCTCTCGATTAGATTCCAGTCTGTAACTCACTCCCGGGTATCTGTTATTCTATATATAGACCATCCCAAACCCCTCGAATACATTCCAGTCTGTAACTCACTCCCGGGTATCTGTTATTCTATATATAAACCATCCCAAACCTCTCGAATACATTCCAGTCTGTAACTCACTCCCGGGTATCTGTTATTCTATATATAAACCATCCCAAACCCCTCGATTAGATTCCAGTCTGTAACTCACTCCCGGATATCTGTTATTCTCTGCATAAACCACCCTGAACACCTCGATTAGATTCCAGTCTGTAACTCACTCCCGGGTATCTGTTATTCTATATATAAACCACCCCGAACCCCTCGATTAGATTTAAGTCTGTAACTCACTCCCGGGTATCTGTTATTCTATATATAAACCACCCCGAACCCCTCGATTAGATTCCAGTCTGTAACGCACTCCCGGGTATATGTTATTCTATATATAAACCATCCCGAACCCCTCGATTAGATTCCAGTCTGTAACTCACTCCCGGGTATATGTTATTCTATATATAAACCATCCCAAACCCCTCGATTAGATTCCAGTCTGTAACTTACTCCCGGGTGTCTGTTATTTTACATATAAACCACTCCGAATCCCTCGATTAGATTCCAGTCTGCAACTCACTCCCGGGTATCTGTTATTCTATATATAAACCACCCCGAACCCCTCGATTAGATTCCAGTCTGTAACTCACCCCCGGGTATCTGTTATTCTATATATAAACCACCCCGAACCGCTCGATTAGATTCCAGTCTGTAACTCACTCCCGGGTTTCTGTTACTCTATATATAAACCACCCCGAACCCCTCGATTAGATTGCAGTCTGTAACTCACTTCCGGGTATCTGTTATTCTATATATAATTCACCCCAAACCCCTCGATTAGATTCCAGTCTGTAACTCACTCCCGGGTATATGTTATTCTATATATAAACCATCCCAAACCCCTCGATTAGATTCCAGTCTGTAACTTACTCCCGGGTGTCTGTTATTTTACATATAAACCACCCCGAATCCCTCGATTAGATTCCAGTCTGTAACTCACTCCCGGGTATCTGTTATTCTATATATAAACCACCCCGAACCCCTCGATTAGATTCCAGTCTGTAACTCACTCCCGGGTATCTGTTATTCTGTATATAAACCACCCCGAACCCCTCGATTAGATTCCAATCTGTAACTCACTCCTGGGTATCTGTTATTCTATATATAAACGACCCCGAACCTCTCGATTAGATTCCAGTCTGTAACTCACTCCCGGGTATCTGTTATTCTATATATAGACCATCCCAAACCCCTCGAATACATTCCAGTCTGTAACTCACTCCCGGGTATCTGTTATTCTATATATAAACCATCCCAAACCTCTCGAATACATTCCAGTCTGTAACTCACTCCCGGGTATCTGTTATTCTATATATAAACCATCCCAAACCCCTCGATTAGATTCCAGTCTGTAACTCACTCCCGGATATCTGTTATTCTCTGCATAAACCACCCTGAACACCTCGATTAGATTCCAGTCTGTAACTCACTCCCGGGTATCTGTTTTTCTATATATAAACCACCCCGAACCCCTCGATTAGATTTAAGTCTGTAACTCACTCCCGGGTATCTGTTATTCTATATATAAACCACCCCGAACCCCTCGATTAGATTCCAGTCTGTAACGCACTCCCGGGTATCTGTTATTCTATATATAAACCATCCCGAACCCCTCGATTAGATTCCAGTCTGTAACTCACTCCCGGGTATATGTTATTCTATATATAAACCATCCCAAACCCCTCGATTAGATTCCAGTCTGTAACTTACTCCCGGGTGTCTGTTATTTTACATATAAACCACCCTGAACCCCTCGATTAGATTCCAGTCTGTAACTTCCGGGTACCTGTTGCTCTATATATAAACCACCCCGAACCCCTCGATTAGATTCCAGTCTGTAACTCACTCCCGGGTATCTGTTATTCTATATATAAACCACCCTGAACCCCTCGATTAGATTCCAGTCTGCAACTCACTCCCGGGTATCTGTTATTCTGTATATAAACCACCCCGAACCCCTCGATTAGATTCCAATCTGTAACTCACTCCCGGGTATCTGTTATTCTATATATAAACCACCCTGAACCCCTCGATTAGATTTAAGTCTGTAACTCACTCCCGGGTATCTGTTATTCTATATATAAACCACCCCGAACCCCTCGATTAGATTCCAGTCTGTAACTCACTCCCGGGTATCTGTTATTCTATATATAAACCACGCTGAACCCCTCGATTAGATTCCAGTCTGTAACATACTCCCGCGTATCTGTTATTCTATATATAAACCTCCCCGAACCCCTCGATTAGATTCCAGTCTGTAACTCACTCCCGGGTATCTGTTATTCTATATATAAACCACCCTGAACCCCTCGATTAGATTCCAGTCTGTAACTCACTCCCGCATATCTGTTATTCTATATATAAACCTCCCCGAACCCCTCGATTCGATTCCAGTCTGTAACTCACTCCCGGGTATCTGTTATTCTATATATAAACCACCCCGAACCCCTCGATTAGATTCCAGTCTGTAACTCACTCCCAGGTATCTTTTATTCTGTATATAATCCACCCCGAACCCCTCGATTAGATTCCAATCTGTAACTCACTCCCGGGTATCTGTTATTCTATATATAAACCACCCCGAACCCCTCGATTAGATTCCAGTCTGTAACTCACACCCGGGTATCTGTTATTCTATATATAAACGACCCCGAACCTCTCGAATACATTCCAGTCTGTAACTCACTCCCGGGTATCTGTTATTCTATATTTAAACCATCCCAAACCCCTCGATTAGATTCCAGTCTGTAACTCACTCCCAGGTATCTGTTATTCTATATATAAACCACCCCGAACCCCTCGATTAGATTCCAGTCTGTAACTCACTCCCGGGTATCTGTTATTCTATATTTAAACCATCCCAAACCCCTCGATTAGATTCCAGTCTGTAACTCACTCCCAGGTATCTGTTATTCTATATATAAACCACCCCGAAACCCTCGATTAGATTTAAGTCTGTAACTCACTCCCGGGTATCTGTTATTCTATAGATAAAACACGCCGAACCCCTCGATTAGATTCCAGTCTGTAACTCACTCCCGGGTACCTGTTATTCTACATATAAACCATCCCGAACCCCTCGATTAGAGTCCAGTCTGTAATTCACTCCCGGGTATCTGTTATTCTATATATAAACCACCCTGAACCCCTCGATTAGATTCCAGTCTGTAACTCACTCCCGGGTATCTGTTATTCTATATATAAACCACCCCGAACCCCTCGATTAGATTCCAATCTGTAACTCACTCCCGGATATCTGTTATTCTATATATAAACCACCCCGAACTCCTCGATTAGATTCCAGTCTGTAACTCACTCCCGGGTATCTGTTATTCTACATATAAACCATCCCGAACCCCTCGATTAGATTCCAATCTGTAACTCACTCCCGGGTATCTGTTATTCTATATATAAACCACCCCGAACCCCTCGATTAGATTCCAATCTGTAACTCACTCCCGGGTATCTGTTATTCTATATATAAACCACCCCGAACTGCTCGATGAGATTCCAGTCTGTAACTCACTCCCGGGTATCTGTTATTCTATATATAAACCACCCCGAACCCCTCGATTAGATTCCAGTCTGTAACTCACTCCCGGGTACCTGTTATTCTACATATAAACCATCCCGAACCCCTCGATTAGATTCCAGTCTGTAACTCACCCCCGGGTATCTGTTATTCTATAAATAAACCACCCCGAACCCCTCGATTAGATTCCAGACTGTAACTCACTCCCGGGTATCTGTTATTCTATATATAAACTACCCCGAACCCCTCGATTAGATTCCAGTCTGTAACTCACTCCCGGGTATCTGTTATTCTATATATAAACTACCCCGAACCCCTCGATTAGATTCCAGTCTGTAACTCACTCCCGGGTATCTGTTATTCTATATATAAACTACCCCGAACCCCTCGATTAGATTCCAGTCTGTAACTCACTCCCGGGTATCTGTTATTCTATATATAAACCACCCCGAACCCCTCGATTAGATTCCAGTCTGTAACTCACCCCCGGGTATCTGTTATTCTATATATAAACCACCCCGAACCACTCGATTAGATTCCAGTCTGTAACTCACACCCGGGTATCTGTTATTCTATATATAAACCACCCCGAAACCCTCGATTAGATTCCAGTCTGTAACTCACTCCCGGGTATCTGTTACTCTATATATAAACCACCCCGAACCCCTCGATTAGATTGCAGTCTGTAACTCACTTCCGGGTATCTGTTATTCTATATATAATTCACCCCAAACCCCTCGATTAGATTCCAGTCTGTAACTCACTCCCGGGTATATGTTATTCTATATATAAACCATCCCAAACCCCTCGATTAGATTCCAGTCTGTAACTTACTCCCGGGGGTCTGTTATTTTACATATAAACCACCCCGAATCCCTCGATTAGATTCCAGTCTGTAACTAACTCCCGGGTATCTGTTATTCTATATATAAACCACCCCGAACCCCTCGATTAGATTCCAGTCTGTAACTCACTCCCGGGTATCTGTTATTCTATATATAAACCACCCCGAACCCCTCGATTAGATTCCAGTCTGTAACTCACTCCCGGGTATCTGTTATTCTATATATACACCATCCCAAACCCCTCGAATACATTCCAGTCTGTAACTCACTCCCGGGTATCTGTTATTCTATATATAAACCACCCAAACTCCTCGATTAGATTCCAGTCTGTAACTCACTCCCGGGTATCTGTTATTCTCTGCATAAACCACCCTGAACACCTCGATTAGATTCCAGTCTGTAACTCACTCCCGGGTATCTGTTATTCTATATATAAACCACCCCGAACCCCTCGATTAGATTTAAGTCTGTAACTCACTCCCGGGTATCTGTTATTCTATATATAAACCACCCCGAACCCCTCGATTAGATTCCAGTCTGTAACTCACTCCCGGGTATCTGTTATTCTATATATAAACCACGCTGAACCCCTCGATTAGATTCCAGTCTGTAACATACTCCCGCGTATCTGTTATTCTATATATAAACCTCGCCGAACCTCTCGATTATTTCCAGTCTGTAACTCACTCCCGGGTATCTGTTATTCTATATATAAACCACCCCGAACCCCTCGATTAGATTCCAGTCTGTAACTCACTCCCGGGTATCTGTTATTCTATATATAAACCACCCCGAACCCCTCGATTAGATTCCAGTCTGTAACTCACTCCCGGGTACCTGTTATTCTACATATAAACCATTCCGAACCCCTCGATTAGATTCCAGTCGGTAACTCACCCCCGGGTATCTGTTATTCTATATATAAACCACCCCGAACCCCTCGATTAGATTCCAGTCTGTAACTCACACCCGGGTATCTGTTATTCTATATATAAACCACCCCGAACCGCTCGATTAGATTCCAGTCTGTAACTCACACCCGGGTATCTGTTATTCTATATATAAACCACCCCGAACCCCTCGATTAGATTCCAGTCTGTAACTCACTCCCGGGTATCTGTTACTCTATATATAAACCACCCCGAACCCCTCGATTAGATTCCAGTCTGTAACTCACTCCCGGGTATCTGTTATTCTATATATAATTCAACCCAAACCCCTCGATTAGATTCCAGTCTGTAACGCACTCCCGGGTATATGTTATTCTATATATAAACCATCCCGAACCCCTCGATTAGATTCCAGTCTGTAACTCACTCCCGAGTATATGTTATTCTATATATAAACCATCCCAAACCCCTCGATTAGATTCCAGTCTGTAACTTACTCCCGGGTGTCTGTTATTTTACATATAAACCACTCCGAATCCCTCGATTAGATTCCAGTCTGCAACTCACTCCCGGGTATCTGTTATTCTATATATAAACCACCCCGAACCCCTCGATTAGATTCCAGTCTGTAACTCACCCCCGGGTATCTGTTATTCTATATATAAACCACCCCGAACCGCTCGATTAGATTCCAGTATGTAACTCACTCCCGGGTTTCTGTTACTCTATATATAAACCACCCCGAACCCCTCGATTAGATTGCAGTCTGTAACTCACTTCCGGGTATCTGTTATTCTATATATAATTCACCCCAAACCCCTCGATTAGATTCCAGTCTGTAACTCACTCCCGGGTATATGTTATTCTATATATAAACCATCCCAAACCCCTCGATTAGATTCCAGTCTGTAACTTACTCCCGGGTGTCTGTTATTTTACATATAAACCACCCCGAATCCCTCGATTAGATTCCAGTCTGTAACTCACTCCCGGGTATCTGTTATTCTATATATAAACCACCCCGAACCCCTCGATTAGATTCCAGTCTGTAACTCACTCCCGGGTATCTGTTATTCTGTATATAAACCACCCCGAACCCCTCGATTAGATTCCAATCTGTAACTCACTCCTGGGTATCTGTTATTCTATATATAAACGACCCCGAACCTCTCGATTAGATTCCAGTCTGTAACTCACTCCCGGGTATCTGTTATTCTATATATAGACCATCCCAAACCCCTCGAATACATTCCAGTCTGTAACTCACTCCCGGGTATCTGTTATTCTATATATAAACCATCCCAAACCTCTCGAATACATTCCAGTCTGAAACTCACTCCCGGGTATCTGTTATTCTATATATAAACCATCCCAAACCCCTCGATTAGATTCCAGTCTGTAACTCACTCCCGGATATCTGTTATTCTCTGCATAAACCACCCTGAACACCTCGATTAGATTCCAGTCTGTAACTCACTCCCGGGTATCTGTTATTCTATATATAAACCACCCCGAACCCCTCGATTAGATTTAAGTCTGTAACTCACTCCCGGGTATCTGTTATTCTATATATAAACCACCCCGAACCCCTCGATTAGATTCCAGTCTGTAACTCACTCCCGGGTATCTGTTATTCTGTATATAAACCACCCCGAACCCCTCGATTAGATTCCAGTCTGTAACGCACTCCCGGGTATATGTTATTCTATATATAAACCACCCCGAACCCCTCGATTAGATTCCAGTCTGTAACGCACTCCCGGGTATATGTTATTCTATATATAAACCACCCCGAACCCCTCGATTAGATTCCAGTCTGTATATATACCACACTGAACACCTCGATTAGATTCCAGTCTGTAACTCACTCCCGGGTATCTGTTATTCTATATATAAACCACCCCGAACCCCTCGATTAGATTCCAGTCTGTAACGCACTCCCGGGTATATGTTATTCTATATATAAACCATCCCGAACCCCTCGATTAGATTCCAGTCTGTAACTCACTCCCGGGTATATGTTATTCTATATATAAACCATCCCAAACCCCTCGATTAGATTCCAGTCTGTAACTTACTCCCGGGTGTCTGTTATTTTACATATAAACCACTCCGAATCCCTCGATTAGATTCCAGTCTGCAACTCACTCCCGGGTATCTGTTATTCTGTATATAAACCACCCCGAACCCCTCGATTAGATTCCAATCTGTAACTCACTCCCGGGTATCTGTTATTCTATATATAAACCACCCCGAACCCCTCGATTAGATTTAAGTCTGTAACTCACTCCCGGGTATCTGTTATTCTATATATAAACCACCCCGAACCCCTCGATTAGATTCCAGTCTGTAACTCACTCCCGGGTATCTGTTATTCTATATATAAACCACGCTGAACCCCTCGATTAGATTCCAGTCTGTAACATACTCCCGCGTATCTGTTATTCTATATATAAACCTCCCCGAACCCCTCGATTAGATTCCAGTCTGTAACTCACTCCCGGGTATCTGTTATTCTATATATAAACCACCCTGAACCCCTCGATTAGATTCCAGTCTGTAACTCACTCCCGCATATCTGTTATTCTATATATAAACCTCCCCGAACCCCTCGATTCGATTCCAGTCTGTAACTCACTCCCGGGTATCTGTTATTCTATATATAAACCACCCCGAACCCCTCGATTAGATTCCAGTCTGTAACTCACTCCCAGGTATCTTTTATTCTGTATATAATCCACCCCGAACCCCTCGATTAGATTCCAATCTGTAACTCACTCCCGGGTATCTGTTATTCTATATATAAACCACCGTGAACCCCTCGATTAGATTGCAGTCTGTAACTCACTCCCGGGTATCTGTTATTCTATATATAAACCACCCCGAACCCCTCGATTAGATTCCAGTCTGTAACTCACACCCGGGTATCTGTTATTCTATATATAAACGACCCCGAACCTCTCGAATACATTCCAGTCTGTAACTCACACCCGGGTATCTGTTATTCTATACATAAACCACCCCGAACCCCTCGATTAGATTCCAATCTGTAACTCACTCCCGGGTAACTGTTATTCTATATATAAACGACCCCGAACCCCTCGAATACATTCCAGTCTGTAACTCACTCCCGGGTATCTGTTATTCTATATTTAAACCATCCCAAACCCCTCGATTAGATTCCAGTCTGTAACTCACTCCCAGGTATCTGTTATTCTATATATAAACCACCCCGAACCCCTCGATTAGATTCCAGTCTGTAACTCACTCCCGGGTATCTGTTATTCTATATATAAACCATCCCAAACCTCTCAAATACATTCCAGTCTGTAACTCACTCCCGGGTATCTGTTATTCTATATATAAACCACCCCGAACCCCTCTATTAGATTCCAGTCAGTAACTCACTCCCGGGTATCTGTTATTCTATATATAAACCATCCCAAACCTCTCGAATACATTCCAATCTGTAACTCACTCCCGGGTATCTGTTATTCTATATATAAACCACCCCGAACCCCTCGATTAGATTCCAGTCTGTAACTCACTCCCGGGTATCTGTTATTCTCTATATAAACCACCCCGAACCCCTCGATTAGATTCCAGTCTGTAAGTCAGTCCCGGGTATCTGTTATTCTGTATTTAAACCACCCCGAACCCCTCGATTAGATTCCAGTCTGTAACTCACTCCCGGGTATCTGTTATTCTATATATAAACCACCCCGAACCCCTCGATTAGATTTAAGTCTGTAACTCACTCCCGGGTATCTGTTATTCTATATATAAACCACCCCGAACCCCTCGATTAGATTCCAGTCTGTAACTCACTCCCGGGTATCTGTTATTCTATATATAAACCACGCTGAACCCCTCGATTAGATTCCAGTCTGTAACATACTCCCGCGTATCTGTTATTCTATATATAAACCTCGCCGAACCTCTCGATTATTTCCAGTCTGTAACTCACTCCCGGGTATCTGTTATTCTATATATAAACCACCCCGAACCCCTCGATTAGATTCCAGTCTGTAACTCACTCCCGGGTATCTGTTATTCTATATATAAACCACCCCGAACCCCTCGATTAGATTCCAGTCTGTAACTCACTCCCGGGTACCTGTTATTCTACATATAAACCATTCCGAACCCCTCGATTAGATTCCAGTCGGTAACTCACCCCCGGGTATCTGTTATTCTATATATAAACCACCCCGAACCCCTCGATTAGATTCCAGTCTGTAACTCACACCCGGGTATCTGTTATTCTATATATAAACCACCCCGAACCGCTCGATTAGATTCCAGTCTGTAACTCACACCCGGGTATCTGTTATTCTATATATAAACCACCCCGAACCCCTCGATTAGATTCCAGTCTGTAACTCACTCCCGGGTATCTGTTACTCTATATATAAACCACCCCGAACCCCTCGATTAGATTCCAGTCTGTAACTCACTCCCGGGTATCTGTTATTCTATATATAATTCAACCCAAACCCCTCGATTAGATTCCAGTCTGTAACGCACTCCCGGGTGTCTGTTATTTTACATATAAACCACTCCGAATCCCTCGATTAGATTCCAGTCTGCAACTCACTCCCGGGTATCTGTTATTCTGTATATAAACCACCCCGAACCCCTCGATTAGATTCCAATCTGTAACTCACTCCCGGGTATCTGTTATTCTATATATAAACCACCCCGAACCCCTCGATTAGATTTAAGTCTGTAACTCACTCCCGGGTATCTGTTATTCTATATATAAACCACCCCGAACCCCTCGATTAGATTCCAGTCTGTAACTCACTCCCGGGTATCTGTTATTCTATATATAAACCACGCTGAACCCCTCGATTAGATTCCAGTCTGTAACATACTCCCGCGTATCTGTTATTCTATATATAAACCTCCCCGAACCCCTCGATTAGATTCCAGTCTGTAACTCACTCCCGGGTATCTGTTATTCTATATATAAACCACCCTGAACCCCTCGATTAGATTCCAGTCTGTAACTCACTCCCGCATATCTGTTATTCTATATATAAACCTCCCCGAACCCCTCGATTCGATTCCAGTCTGTAACTCACTCCCGGGTATCTGTTATTCTATATATAAACCACCCCGAACCCCTCGATTAGATTCCAGTCTGTAACTCACTCCCAGGTATCTTTTATTCTGTATATAATCCACCCCGAACCCCTCGATTAGATTCCAATCTGTAACTCACTCCCGGGTATCTGTTATTCTATATATAAACCACCGTGAACCCCTCGATTAGATTCCAGTCTGTAACTCACTCCCGGGTATCTGTTATTCTATATATAAACCACCCCGAACCCCTCGATTAGATTCCAGTCTGTAACTCACACCCGGGTATCTGTTATTCTATATATAAACGACCCCGAACCTCTCGAATACATTCCAGTCTGTAACTCACACCCGGGTATCTGTTATTCTATACATAAACCACCCCGAACCCCTCGATTAGATTCCAATCTGTAACTCACTCCCGGGTATCTGTTATTCTATATATAAACGACCCCGAACCTCTCGAATACATTCCAGTCTGTAACTCACTCCCGGGTATCTGTTATTCTATATTTAAACCATCCCAAACCCCTCGATTAGATTCCAGTCTGTAACTCACTCCCAGGTATCTGTTATTCTATATATAAACCACCCCGAACCCCTCGATTAGATTCCAGTCTGTAACTCACTCCCGGGTATCTGTTATTCTATATATAAACCATCCCAAACCTCTCAAATACATTCCAGTCTGTAACTCACTCCCGGGTATCTGTTATTCTATATATAAACCACCCCGAACCCCTCTATTAGATTCCAGTCAGTAACTCACTCCCGGGTATCTGTTATTCTATATATAAACCATCCCAAACCTCTCGAATACATTCCAATCTGTAACTCACTCCCGGGTATCTGTTATTCTATATATAAACCACCCCGAACCCCTCGATTAGATTCCAGTCTGTAACTCACTCCCGGGTATCTGTTATTCTCTATATAAACCACCCCGAACCCCTCGATTAGATTCCAGTCTGTAAGTCAGTCCCGGGTATCTGTTATTCTGTATTTAAACCACCCCGAACCCCTCGATTAGATTCCAGTCTGTAACTCACTCCCGGGTATCTGTTACTCTATATATAAACCACCCCGAACCCCTCGATTAGATTGCAGTCTGTAACTCACTTCCGGGTATCTGTTATTCTATATATAATTCACCCCAAACCCCTCGATTAGATTCCAGTCTGTAACTCACTCCCGGATATCTGTTATTCTATATATAAACCACCCCGAACCCCTCGATTAGATTCCAGTCTGTAACTCACTCCCGGGTATATGTTATTCTATATATAAACCATCCCAAACCCCTCGATTAGATTCCAGTCTGTAACTCACTCCCGGGTATATGTTATTCTATATATAAACCATCCCAAACCCCTCGATTAGATTCCAGTCTGTAACTTACTCCCGGGTGTCTGTTATTTTACATATAAACCACCCCGAATCCCTCGATTAGATTCCAGTCTGTAACTCACTCCCGGGTATCTGTTATTCTATATATAAACCACCCCGAACCCCTCGATTAGATTCCTGTCTGTAACTCACTTCCGGGTATCTGTTATTCTGTATATAAACCACCCCGAACCCCTCGATTAGATTCCAATCTGTAACTCACTCCTGGGTATCTGTTATTCTATATATAAACCACCCCGAACCCCTCGATTAGATTCCAGTCTGTAACTCACTCCCGGGTATCTGTTATTCTATATATAAACGACCCCGAACCTCTCGATTAGATTCCAGTCTGTAACTCACTCCCGGGTATCTGTTATTCTATATATACACCATCCCAAACCCCTCGAATACATTCCAGTC
Source organism: Scyliorhinus torazame (assembly GCF_047496885.1). NCBI lineage: Eukaryota > Metazoa > Chordata > Chondrichthyes > Carcharhiniformes > Scyliorhinidae > Scyliorhinus > Scyliorhinus torazame. Next base: position 3,253,730 of record NC_092711.1, on the reverse strand, counting down.
TGTAACTCACTCCCGGGTATCTGTTATTCTATATATAAACCACCCCGAACCCCTCGATTAGATTCCAGTCTGTAACTCACTCCCGGGTATCTGTTATTCTATATATAATCCACCCCGAACCCCTCGATTAGATTCCAGTCTGTAACTCACTCCCGGGTATCTGTTATTCTATATATACACCATCCCAAACCCCTCGAATACATTCCAGTCTGTAACTCACTCCCGGGTATCTGTTATTCTATATATAAACCATCCCAAACCTCTCGAATACATTCCAGTCTGTAACTCACTCCCGGGTATCTGTTATTCTATATATAAACCATCCCAAACCCCTCGATTAGATTCCAGTCTGTAACTCACTCCCGAATATCTGTTATTCTCTGCATAAACCACCCTGAACACCTCGATTAGATTCCAGTCTGTAACTCACTCCCGGGTATCTGTTATTCTGTATATAAACCACCCCGAATCCCTCGATTAGATTCCAGTCTGTAACTCACTCCCGGGTATCTGTTATTCTATATATAAACCACCCCGAACCCCTCGATTAGATTCCAGTCTGTAACTCACTCCCGGGTATCTGTTATTCTATATATAAACCACCCCGAACCCCTCGATTAGATTTAAGTCTGTAACTCACTCCCGGGTATCTGTTATTCTATATATAAACCACCCCGAACCCCTCGATTAGATTCCAGTCTGTAACTCACTCCCGGGTATCTGTTATTCTATATATAAACCACGCTGAACCCCTCGATTAGATTCCAGTCTGTAACATACTCCCGCGTATCTGTTATTCTATATATAAACCTCCCCGAACCTCTCGATTAGATTCCAGTCTGTAACTCACTCCCGGGTATCTGTTATTCTATATATAAACCACCCCGAACCCCTCGATTAGATTCCAGTCTGTAACTCACTCCCGGGTATCTGTTATTCTATATATAAACCACCCCGAACCCCTCGATTAGATTCCAGTCTGTAACTCACTCCCGGGTACCTGTTATTCTACATATAAACCATTCCGAACCCCTCGATTAGATTCCAGTCGGTAACTCACCCCCGGGTATCTGTTATTCTATATATAAACCACCCCGAACCCCTCGATTAGATTCCAGTCTGTAACTCACACCCGGGTATCTGTTATTCTATATATAAACCACCCCGAACCGCTCGATTAGATTCCAGTCTGTAACTCACACCCGGGTATCTGTTATTCTATATATAAACCACCCCAAACCCCTCGATTAGATTCCAGTCTGTAACTCACTCCCGGGTATCTGTTACTCTATATATAAACCACCCCGAACCCCTCGATTAGATTCCAGTCTGTAACTCACTCCCGGGTATCTGTTATTCTATATATAATTCAACCCAAACCCCTCGATTAGATTCCAGTCTGTAACGCACTCCCGGGTATATGTTATTCTATATATAAACCATCCCGAACCCATCGATTAGATTCCAGTCTGTAACTCACTCCCGGGTATATGTTATTCTATATATAAACCATCCCAAACCCCTCGATTAGATTCCAGTCTGTAACTTACTCCCGGGTGTCTGTTATTTTACATATAAACCACTCCGAATCCCTCGATTAGATTCCAGTCTGCAACTCACTCCCGGGTATCTGTTATTCTGTATATAAACCACCCCGAACCCCTCGATTAGATTCCAATCTGTAACTCACTCCCGGGTATCTGTTATTCTATATATAAACCACCCCGAACCCCTCGATTAGATTTAAGTCTGTAACTCACTCCCGGGTATCTGTTATTCTATATATAAACCACCCCGAACCCCTCGATTAGATTCCAGTCTGTAACTCACTCCCGGGTATATGTTATTCTATATATAAACCACGCTGAACCCCTCGATTAGATTCCAGTCTGTAACTCACTCCCAGGTATCTTTTATTCTGTATATAATCCACCCCGAACCCCTCGATTAGATTCCAATCTGTAACTCACTCCCGGGTATCTGTTATTCTATATATCAACCATCCCGAACCCCTCGATTAGATTCCAGTCTGTAACTCACTCCCGGGTATCTGTTATTCTACACATAAACCACCCTGAACCCCTCGATTAGATTCCAATCTGGAACTCACTCCCGGGTATCTGTTATTCTATATATGAACGACCCCGAACCTCTCGAATACATTCCAGTCTGTAACTCACTCCCGGGTATCTGTTATTCTATATATAAACAATCCCAAACCCCTCGATTAGATTCCAGTCTGTAACTCACTCCCAGGTATCTGTTATTCTATATATAAACCACCCCGAACCCCTCGATTAGATTCCAGTCTGTAACTCACTCCCGGGTATCTGTTATTCTATATATAAACCATCCCAAACCTCTCGAATATATCCCAGTCTGTAACTCACTCCCGGGTATCTGTTATTCTATATATAAACCACCCCGAACCCCTCGATTAGATTCCAGTCAGTAACTCACTCCCGGGTATCTGTTATTCTATATATAAACCACCCTGTACCCCTCGATTAGATTCCAGTCTGTAACTCACTCCCGGGTATCTGTTATTCTATATATAAACCACCCCGAACCCCTCGATTAGATTCCAGTCTGTAACTCACTCCCGGGTATCTGTTATTCTGTATATAAACCATCCCGAACCCCTCGATTAGATTCCAGTCTGTAACTCACTCCCTGGTATCTGTTATTCTACACATAAACCACCCTGAACCCCTCGATTAGATTCCAATCTGGAACTCACTCCCGGGTATCTGTTATTCTATATATGAACGACCCCGAACCTCTCGAATACATTCCAGTCTGTAACTCACTCCCGGGTATCTGTTATTCTATATATAAACAATCCCAAACCCCTCGATTAGATTCCAGTCTGTAACTCACTCCCAGGTATCTGTTATTCTATATATAAACCACCCCGAACCCCTCGATTAGATTCCAGTCTGTAACTCACTCCCGGGTATCTGTTATTCTATATATAAACCATCCCAAACCTCTCGAATATATCCCAGTCTGTAACTCACTCCCGGGTATCTGTTATTCTATATATAAACCACCCCGAACCCCTCGATTAGATTCCAGTCAGTAACTCACTCCCGGGTATCTGTTATTCTATATATAAACCACCCTGTACCCCTCGATTAGATTCCAGTCTGTAACTCACTCCCGGGTATCTGTTATTCTATATATAAACCACCCCGAACCCCTCGATTAGATTCCAGTCTGTAACTCACTCCCGGGTATCTGTTATTCTGTATATAAACCACCCCGAACCCCTCGATTAGATTCCAATCTGTAACTCACTCCTGGGTATCTGTTATTCTATATATAAACGACCCCGAACCTCTCGATTAGATTCCAGTCTGTAACTCACTCCCGGGTATCTGTTATTCTATATATACACCATCCCAAACCCCTCGAATACATTCCAGTCTGTAACTCACTCCCGGGTATCTGTTATTCTATATATAAACCACCCAAACCCCTCGATTAGATTCCAGTCTGTAACTCACTCCCGGGTATCTGTTATTCTATATATAAACCATCCCAAACCTCTCGAATACATTCCAGTCTGTAATTCACTCCCGGGTATCTGTTATTCTATATATAAACCATCCCAAACCCCTCGATTAGATTCCAGTCTGTAACTCACTCCCGGGTATCTGTTATTCTATATATAAACCACCCCGAACCCCTCGATTAGATTTAAGTCTGTAACTCACTCCCGGGTATCTGTTATTCTATATATAAACCACCCCGAACCCCTCGATTAGATTCCAGTCTGTAACTCACTCCCGGGTATCTGTTATTCTATATATAAACCACCCCGAACCCCTCGATTAGATTGCAGTCTGTAACTCACTCCCGGGTATCTGTTATTCTATATATAAACCACCCCGATCCCCTCGATTAGATTCCAGTCTGTAACTCACTCCCGGGTATCTGTTATTCTACATATAAACCACCCCGAACCCCTCGATTAGATTCCAGTCTGTAACTCACTCCCGGGTACTTTTTATTCTATATATAAACCATCCCAAACCTCTCGAATACATTCCAGTCTGTAACTCACTCCCGGGTATCTGTTATTCTATATATAAACCACCCCGAACCCCTCGATTAGATTCCAGTCAGTAACTCACTCCCGGGTATCTGTTATTCTCTATATAAACCACCCCGAACCCTTCGATTAGATTCCAGTCTGTAACTCACTCCCGGGTATCTGTTATTCTGTATTTAAACCACCCCGAACCCCTCGATTAGATTCCAGTCTGTAACTCACTCCCGGGTATCTGTTATTCTATATATAAACCACCCCAAACCCCTCGATTAGATTCCAGTCTGTAACTCACACCCGGGTATCTGTTATTTTATATATAAACCACCCCGAACCGCTCGATTAGATTCCAGTCTGTAACTCACACCCGGGTATCTGTTATTCTATATATAAACCACCCCAAACCCCTCGATTAGATTCCAGTCTGTAACTCACTCCCGGGTATCTGTTACTCTATATATAAACCACCCCGAACCCCTCGATTAGATTCCAGTCTGTAACTCACTCCCGGGTATCTGTTATTCTATATATAATTCAACCCAAACCCCTCGATTAGATTCCAGTCTGTAACGCACTCCCGGGTATATGTTATTCTATATATAAACCATCCCGAACCCCTCGATTAGATTCCAGTCTGTAACTCACTCCCGAGTATATGTTATTCTATATATAAACCATCCCAAACCCCTCGATTAGATTCCAGTCTGAAACTTACTCCCGGGTGTCTGTTATTTTACATATAAACCACTCCGAATCCCTCGATTAGATTCCAGTCTGCAACTCACTCCCGGGTATCTGTTATTCTATATATAAACCACCCCGAATCCCTCGATTAGATTCCAGTCTGTAACTCACCCCCGGGTATCTGTTATTCTATATATAAACCACCCCGAACCGCTCGATTAGATTCCAGTCTGTAACTCACTCCCGGGTTTCTGTTACTCTATATATAAACCACCCCGAACCCCTCGATTAGATTGCAGTCTGTAACTCACTTCCGGGTATCTGTTATTCTATATATAATTCACCCCAAACCCCTCGATTAGATTCCAGTCTGTAACTCACTCCCGGGTATATGTTATTCTATATATAAACCATTCCAAACCCCTCGATTAGATTCCAGTCTGTAACTTACTCCCGGGTGTCTGTTATTTTACATATAAACCACCCCGAATCCCTCGATTAGATTCCAGTCTGTAACTCACGCCCGGGTATCTGTTATTCTATATATAAACCACCCCGAACCCCTCGATTAGATTCCAGTCTGTAACTCACTCCCGGGTATCTGTTATTCTGTATATAAACCACCCCGAACCCCTCGATTAGATTCCAATCTGTAACTCACTCCTGGGTATCTGTTATTCTATATATAAACGACCCCGAACCTCTCGATTAGATTCCAGTCTGTAACTCACTCCCGGGTATCTGTTATTCTATATATAGACCATCCCAAACCCCTCGAATACATTCCAGTCTGTAACTCACTCCCGGGTATCTGTTATTCTATATATAAACCATCCCAAACCTCTCGAATACATTCCAGTCTGTAACTCACTCCCGGGTATCTGTTATTCTATATATAAACCATCCCAAACCCCTCGATTAGATTCCAGTCTGTAACTCACTCCCGGATATCTGTTATTCTCTGCATAAACCACCCTGAACACCTCGATTAGATTCCAGTCTGTAACTCACTCCCGGGTATCTGTTATTCTATATATAAACCACCCCGAACCCCTCGATTAGATTTAAGTCTGTAACTCACTCCCGGGTATCTGTTATTCTATATATAAACCACCCCGACCCCCTCGATTAGATTCCAGTCTGTAACGCACTCCCGGGTATAAGTTATTCTATATATAAACCATCCCGAACCCCTCGATTAGATTCCAGTCTGTAACTCACTCCCGGGTATATGTTATTCTATATATAAACCATCCCAAACCCCTCGATTAGATTCCAGTCTGTAACTTACTCCTGGGTGTCTGTTATTTTACATATAAACCACTCCGAATCCCTCGATTAGATTCCAGTCTGCAACTCACTCCCGGGTATCTGTTATTCTGTATATAAACCACCCCGAACCCCTCGATTAGATTCCAATCTGTAACTCACTCCCGGGTATCTGTTATTCTATATATAAACCACCCCGAACCCCTCGATTAGATTTAAGTCTGTAACTCACTCCCGGGTATCTGTTATTCTATATATAAACCACCCCGAACCTCTCGATTAGATTCCAGTCTGTAACTCACTCCCGGGTATCTGTTATTCTATATATAAACCACGCTGAACCCCTCGATTAGATTCCAGTCTGTAACATACTCCCGCGTATCTGTTATTCTATATATAAACCTCCCCGAACCCCTCGATTAGATTCCAGTCTGTAACTCACTCCCGGGTATCTGTTATTCTATATATAAACCACCCTGAACCCCTCGATTAGATTCCAGTCTGTAACTCACTCCCGCATATCTGTTATTCTATATATAAACCTCCCCGAACCCCTCGATTCGATTCCAGTCTGTAACTCACTCCCGGGTATCTGTTATTCTATATATAAACCACCCCGAACAGCTCGATTAGATTCCAGTCTGTAACTCACTCCCAGGTATCTTTTATTCTGTATATAATCCACCCCGAACCCCTCGATTAGATTCCAATCTGTAACTCACTCCCGGGTATCTGTTAATCTATATATAAACCACCGTGAACCTCTCGATTAGATTCCAGTCTGTAACTCACTCCCGGGTATCTGTTATTCTATATATAAACCACCCCGAACCCCTCGATTAGATTCCAGTCTGTAACTCACACCCGGGTATCTGTTATTCTATATATAAACGACCCCGAACCTCTCGAATACATTCCAGTCTGTAACTCACACCCGGGTATCTGTTATTCTATATAAACCACCCCGAACCCCTCGATTAGATTCCAGTCTGTAACTCACTCCCGGGTATCTGTTATTCTATATATAAACCACCCCGAACCCCTCGATTAGATTCCAGTCTGTAACTCACTCCCGGGTATCTGTTATTCTATATATAAACGACCCCGAACCTCTCGAATACATTCCAGTCTGTAACTCACTCCCGGGTATCTGTTATTCTATATTTAAACCATCCCAAACCCCTCGATTAGATTCCAGTCTGTAACTCACTCCCAGGTATCTGTTATTCTATATATAAACCACCCCGAACCCCTCGATTAGATTCCAGTCTGTAACTCACTCCCGGGTATCTGTTATTCTATATATAAACCATCCCAAACCTCTCAAATACATTCCAGTCTGTAACTCACTCCCGGGTATCTGTTATTCTATATATAAACCACCCCGAACCCCTCTATTAGATTCCAGTCAGTAACTCACTCCCGGGTATCTGTTATTCTATATATAAACCATCCCAAACCTCTCGAATACATTCCAATCTGTAACTCACTCCCGGGTATCTGTTATTCTATATATAAACCACCCCGAACCCCTCGATTAGATTCCAGTCTGTAACTCACTCCCGGGTATCTGTTATTCTCTATATAAACCACCCCGAACCCCTCGATTAGATTCCAGTCTGTAAGTCAGTCCCGGGTATCTGTTATTCTGTATTTAAACCACCCCGAACCCCTCGATTAGATTCCAGTCTGTAACTCACTCCCGGGTATCTGTTACTCTATATATAAACCACCCCGAACCCCTCGATTAGATTGCAGTCTGTAACTCACTTCCGGGTATCTGTTATTCTATATATAATTCACCCCAAACCCCTCGATTAGATTCCAGTCTGTAACTCACTCCCGGGTATATGTTATTCTATATATAAACCATCCCAAACCCCTCGATTAGATTCCAGTCTGTAACTCACTCCCGGGTATATGTTATTCTATATATAAACCATCCCAAACCCCTCGATTAGATTCCAGTCTGTAACTTACTCCCGGGTGTCTGTTATTTTACATATAAACCACCCGGAATCCCTCGATTAGATTCCAGTCTGTAACTCACTCCCGGGTATCTGTTATTCTATATATAAACCACCCCGAACCCCTCGATTAGATTCCAGTCTGTAACTCACTTCCGGGTATCTGTTATTCTGTATATAAACCACCCCGAACCCCTCGATTAGATTCCAATCTGTAACTCACTCCTGGGTATCTGTTATTCTATATATAAACGACCCCGAACCTCTCGATTAGATTCCAGTCTGTAACTCACTCCCGGGTATCTGTTATTCTATATATACACCATCCCAAACCCCTCGAATACATTCCAGTCTGTAACTCACTCCCGGGTATCTGTTATTCTATATATAAACCATCCCAAACCTCTCGAATACATTCCAGTCTGTAACTCACTCCCGGGTATCTGTTATTCTATATATAAACCATCCCAAACCCCTCGATTAGATTCCAGTCTGTAACTCACTCCCGAATATCTGTTATTCTCTGCATAAACCACCCTGAACACCTCGATTAGATTCCAGTCTGTAACTCACTCCCGGGTATCTGTTATTCTGTATATAAACCACCCCGAATCCCTCGATTAGATTCCAGTCTGTAACTCACTCCCGGGTATCTGTTATTCTATATATAAACCACCCCGAACCCCTCGATTAGATTCCAGTCTGTAACTCACTCCCGGGTATCTGTTATTCTATATATAAACCACCCCGAACCCCTCGATTAGATTTAAGTCTGTAACTCACTCCCGGGTATCTGTTATTCTATATATAAACCACCCCGAACCCCTCGATTAGATTCCAGTCTGTAACTCACTCCCGGGTATCTGTTATTCTATATATAAACCACGCTGAACCCCTCGATTAGATTCCAGTCTGTAACATACTCCCGCGTATCTGTTATTCTATATATAAACCTCCCCGAACCTCTCGATTAGATTCCAGTCTGTAACTCACTCCCGGGTATCTGTTATTCTATATATAAACCACCCCGAACCCCTCGATTAGATTCCAGTCTGTAACTCACTCCCGGGTATCTGTTATTCTATATATAAACCACCCCGAACCCCTCGATTAGATTCCAGTCTGTAACTCACTCCCGGGTACCTGTTATTCTACATATAAACCATTCCGAACCCCTCGATTAGATTCCAGTCGGTAACTCACCCCCGGGTATCTGTTATTCTATATATAAACCACCCCGAACCCCTCGATTAGATTCCAGTCTGTAACTCACACCCGGGTATCTGTTATTCTATATATAAACCACCCCGAACCGCTCGATTAGATTCCAGTCTGTAACTCACACCCGGGTATCTGTTATTCTATATATAAACCACCCCAAACCCCTCGATTAGATTCCAGTCTGTAACTCACTCCCGGGTATCTGTTACTCTATATATAAACCACCCCGAACCCCTCGATTAGATTCCAGTCTGTAACTCACTCCCGGGTATCTGTTATTCTATATATAATTCAACCCAAACCCCTCGATTAGATTCCAGTCTGTATCTCACTCCCGGGTATATGTTATTCTATATATAAACCATCCCGAACCCCTCGATTAGATTCCAGTCTGTAACTCACTCCCGGGTATATGTTATTCTATATATAAACCATCCCAAACCCCTCGATTAGATTCCAGTCTGTAACTTACTCCCGGGTGTCTGTTATTTTACATATAAACCACTCCGAATCCCTCGATTAGATTCCAGTCTGCAACTCACTCCCGGGTATCTGTTATTCTGTATATCAACCACCCCGAACCCCTCGATTAGATTCCAATCTGTAACTCACTCCCGGGTATCTGTTATTCTATATATAAACCACCCCGAACCCCTCGATTAGATTTAAGTCTGTAACTCACTCCCGGGTATCTGTTATTCTATATATAAACCACCCCGAACCCCTCGATTAGATTCCAGTCTGTAACTCACTCCCGGGTATCTGTTATTCTATATATAAACCACGCTGAACCCCTCGATTAGATTCCAGTCTGTAACATACTCCCGCGTATCTGTTATTCTATATATAAACCTCCCCGAACCCCTCGATTAGATTCCAGTCTGTAACTCACTCCCGGGTATCTGTTATTCTATATATAAACCACGCTGAACCCCTCGATTAGATTCCAGTCTGTAACATACTCCCGCGTATCTGTTATTCTATATATAAACCTCCCCGAACCCCTCGATTCGATTCCAGTCTGTAACTCACTCCCGGGTATCTGTTATTCTATATATAAACCACCCCGAACCCCTCGATTAGATTCCAGTCTGTAACTCACTCCCAGGTATCTTTTATTCTGTATATAATCCACCCCGAACCCCTCGATTAGATTCCAATCTGTAACTCACTCCCGGGTATCTGTTATTCTATATATAAACCACCCTGAACCCCTCGATTAGATTCCAGTCTGTAACTCAATCCCGGGTATCTGTTATTCTATATATAAACCATCCCGAACCCCTCGATTAGATTCCAGTCTGTAACTCACTCCCGGGTATCTGTTATTCTACACATAAACCACCCTGAACCCCTCGATTAGATTCCAATCTGTAACTCACTCCCGGGTATCTGTTATTCTATATATGAACGACCCCGAACCTCTCGAATACATTCCAGTCTGTAACTCACTCCCGGGTATCTGTTATTCTATATATAAACAATCCCAAACCCCTCGATTAGATTCCAGTCTGTAACTCACTCCCAGGTATCTGTTATTCTATATATAAACCACCCCGAACCCCTCGATTAGATTCCAGTCTGTAACTCACTCCCGGGTATCTGTTATTCTATATATAAACCATCCCAAACCTCTCGAATACATCCCAGTCTGTAACTCACTCCCGGGTATCTGTTATTCTATATATAAACCACCCCGAACCCCTCGATTAGATTCCAGTCTGTAACGCACTCCCGGGTATATGTTATTCTATATATAAACCATCCCGAACCCCTCGATTAGATTCCAGTCTGTAACTCACTCCCGGGTATATGTTATTCTATATATAAACCATCCCAAACCCCTCGATTAGATTCCAGTCTGTAACTTACTCCCGGGTGTCTGTTATTTTACATATAAACCACTCAGAATCCCTCGATTAGATTCCAGTCTGCAACTCACTCCCGGGTATCTGTTATTCTGTATATAAACCACCCCGAACCCCTCGATTAGATTCCAATCTGTAACTCACTCCCGGGTATCTGTTATTCTATATATAAACCACCCCGAACCCCTCGATTAGATTTAAGTCTGTAACTCACTCCCGGGTATCTGTTATTCTATATATAAACCACCCCGAACCCCTCGATTAGATTCCAGTCTGTAACTCACTCCCGGGTATCTGTTATTCTATATATAAACCACGCTGAACCCCTCGATTAGATTCCAGTCTGTAACATACTCCCGCGTATCTGTTATTCTATATATAAACCTCCCCGAACCCCTCGATTAGATTCCAGTCTGTAACTCACTCCCGGGTATCTGTTATTCTATATGTAAACCACCCTGAACCCCTCGATTAGATTCCAGTCTGTAACTCACTCCCGAGTATCTGTTATTCTATATATAAACCACCCTGAACCCCTCGATTAGATTCCAGTCTGTAACTCACTCCCGCATATCTGTTATTCTATATATAAACCTCCCCGAACCCCTCGATTCGATTCCAGTCTGTAACTCACTCCCGGGTATCTGTTATTCTATATATAAACCACCCCGAACCCCTCGATTAGATTCCAGTCTGTAACTCACTCCCAGGTATCTTTTATTCTGTATATAATGCACCCCGAACCCCTCGATTAGATTCCAATCTGTAACTCACTCCCGGGTATCTGTTATTCTATATATAAACCACCGTGAACCCCTCGATTAGATTCCAGTCTGTAACTCACTCCCGGGTATCTGTTATTCTATATATAAACCACCCCGAACCCCTCGATTAGATTCCAGTCTGTAACTCACACCCGGGTATCTGTTATTCTATATATAAACGACCCCGAACCTCTCGAATACATTCCAGTCTGTAACTCACACCCGGGTATCTGTTATTCTATACATAAACCACCCCGAACCCCTCGATTAGATTCCAATCTGTAACTCACTCCCGGGTATCTGTTATTCTATATATAAACGACCCCGAACCTCTCGAATACATTCCAGTCTGTAACTCACTCCCGGGTATCTGTTATTCTATATTTAAACCATCCCAAACCCCTCGATTAGATTCCAGTCTGTAACTCACTCCCAGGTATCTGTTATTCTATATATAAACCACCCCGAACCCCTCGATTAGATTCCAGTCTGTAACTCACTCCCGGGTATCTGTTATTCTATATATAAACCATCCCAAACCTCTCAAATACATTCCAGTCTGTAACTCACTCCCGGGTATCTGTTATTCTATATATAAACCACCCCGAACCCCTCGATTAGATTCCAGTCAGTAACTCACTCCCGGGTATCTGTTATTCTATATATAAACCATCCCAAACCTCTCGAATACATTCCAATCTGTAACTCACTCTCGGGTATCTGTTATTCTATATATAAACCACCCCGAACCCCTCGATTAGATTCCAGTCTGTAACTCACTCCCGGGTATCTGTTATTCTCTATATAAACCACCCCGAACCCCTCGATTAGATTCCAGTCTGTAAGTCAGTCCCGGGTATCTGTTATTCTGTATTTAAACCACCCCGAACCCCTCGATTAGATTCCAGTCTGTAACTCACTCCCGGGTATCTGTTACTCTATATATAAACCACCCCGAACCCCTCGATTAGATTGCAGTCTGTAACTCACTTCCGGGTATCTGTTATTCTATATATAATTCACCCAAAACCCCTCGATTAGATTCCAGTCTGTAACTCACTCCCGGGTATATGTTATTCTATATATAAACCATCCCAAACCCCTCGATTAGATTCCAGTCTGTAACTCACTCCCGGGTATATGTTATTCTATATATAAACCATCCCAAACCCCTCGATTAGATTCCAGTCTGTAACTTACTCCCGGGTGTCTGTTATTTTACATATAAACCACCCCGAATCCCTCGATTAGATTCCAGTCTGTAACTCACTCCCGGGTATCTGTTATTCTATATATAAACCACCCCGAACCCCTCGATTAGATTCCAGTCTGTAACTCACTCCCGGGTATCTGTTATTCTGTATATAAACCACCCCGAACCCCTCGATTAGATTCCAATCTGTAACTCACTCCTGGGTATCTGTTATTCTATATATAAACGACCCCGAACCTCTCGATTAGATTCCAGTCTGTAACTCACTCCCGGGTATCTGTTATTCTATATATACACCATCCCAAACCCCTCGAATACATTCCAGTCTGTAACTCACTCCCGGGTATCTGTTATTCTATATATAAACCATCCCAAACCTCTCGAATACATTCCAGTCTGTAACTCACTCCCGGGTATCTGTTATTCTATATATAAACCACCCCGAACCCCTCGATTAGATTCCAGTCTGTAACTCACTCCCGGGTATCTGTTATTCTATATATAAACCATCCCAAACCCCTCGATTAGATTCCAGTCTGTAACTCACTCCCGAATATCTGTTATTCTCTGCATAAACCACCCTGAACACCTCGATTAGATTCCAGTCTGTAACTCACTCCCGGGTATCTGTTATTCTGTATATAAACCACCCCGAATCCCTCGATTAGATTCCAGTCTGTAACTCACTCCCGGGTATCTGTTATTCTATATATAAACCACCCCGAACCCCTCGATTAGATTCCAGTCTGGAACTCACTCCCGGGTATCTGTTATTCTGTATATAAACCACCCCGAACCCCTCGATTAGATTTAAGTCTGTAACTCACTCCCGGGTATCTGTTATTCTATATATAAACCACCCCGAACCCCTCGATTAGATTCCAGTCTGTAACTCACTCCCGGGTATCTGTTATTCTATATATAAACCACGCTGAACCCCTCGATTAGATTCCAGTCTGTAACATACTCCCGCGTATCTGTTATTCTATATATAAACCTCCCCGAACCTCTCGATTAGATTCCAGTCTGTAACTCACTCCCGGGTATCTGTTATTCTATATATAAACCACCCCGAACCCCTCGATTAGATTCCAGTCTGTAACTCACTCCCGGGTATCTGTTATTCTATATATAAACCACCCCGAACCCCTCGATTAGATTCCAGTCTGTAACTCACTCCCGGGTACCTGTTATTCTACATATAAACCATTCCGAACCCCTCGATTAGATTCCAGTCGGTAACTCACCCCCGGGTATCTGTTATTCTATATATAAACCACCCCGAACCCCTCGATTAGATTCCAGTCTGTAACTCACACCCGGGTATCTGTTATTCTATATATAAACCACCCCGAACCGCTCGATTAGATTCCAGTCTGTAACTCACACCCGGGTATCTGTTATTCTATATATAAACCACCCCAAACCCCTCGATTAGATTCCAGTCTGTAACTCACTCCCGGGTATCTGTTACTCTATATATAAACCACCCCGAACCCCTCGATTAGATTCCAGTCTGTAACTCACTCCCGGGTATCTGTTATTCTATATATAATTCAACCCAAACCCCTCGATTAGATTCCAATCTGTAACTCACTCCCGGGTATATGTTATTCTATATATAAACCATCCCGAACCCCTCGATTAGATTCCAGTCTGTAACTCACTCCCGGGTATATGTTATTCTATATATAAACCATCCCAAACCCCTCGATTAGATTCCAGTCTGTAACTTACTCCCGGGTGTCTGTTATTTTACATATAAACCACTCCGAATCCCTCGATTAGATTCCAGTCTGCAACTCACTCCCGGGTATCTGTTATTCTGTATATAAACCACCCCGAACCCCTCGATTAGATTCCAATCTGTAACTCACTCCCGGGTATCTGTTATTCTATATATAAACCACCCCGAACCCCTCGATTAGATTTAAGTCTGTAACTCACTCCCGGGTATCTGTTATTCTATATATAAACCACCCCGAACCCCTCGATTAGATTCCAGTCTGTAACTCACTCCCGGGTATCTGTTATTCTATATATAAACCACGCTGAACCCCTCGATTAGATTCCAGTCTGTAACATACTCCCGCGTATCTGTTATTCTATATATAAACCTCCCCGAACCCCTCGATTAGATTCCAGTCTGTAACTCACTCCCGGGTATCTGTTATTCTATATATAAACCACGCTGAACCCCTCGATTAGATTCCAGTCTGTAACATACTCCCGCGTATCTGTTATTCTATATATAAACCTCCCCGAACCCCTCGATTCGATTCCAGTCTGTAACTCACTCCCGGGTATCTGTTATTCTATATATAAACCACCCCGAACCCCTCGATTAGATTCCAGTCTGTAACTCACTCCCAGGTATCTTTTATTCTGTATATAATCCACCCCGAACCCCTCGATTAGATTCCAATCTGTAACTCACTCCCGGGTATCTGTTATTCTATATATAAACCACCCTGAACCCCTCGATTAGATTCCAGTCTGTAACTCAATCCCGGGTATCTGTTATTCTATATATAAACCATCCCGAACCCCTCGATTAGATTCCAGTCTGTAACTCACTCCCGGGTATCTGTTATTCTACACATAAACCACCCTGAACCCCTCGATTAGATTCCAATCTGTAACTCACTCCCGGGTATCTGTTATTCTATATATGAACGACCCCGAACCTCTCGAATACATTCCAGTCTGTAACTCACTCCCGGGTATCTGTTATTCTATATATAAACAATCCCAAACCCCTCGATTAGATTCCAGTCTGTAACTCACTCCCAGGTATCTGTTATTCTATATATAAACCACCCCGAACCCCTCGATTAGATTCCAGTCTGTAACTCACTCCCGGGTATCTGTTATTCTATATATAAACCATCCCAAACCTCTCGAATACATCCCAGTCTGTAACTCACTCCCGGGTATCTGGTATTCTATATATAAACTACCCCGAACCCCTCGATTAGATTCCAGTCTGTAACTCACTCCCGGGTATCTGTTATTCTATATATAAACTACCCCGAACCCCTCGATTAGATTCCAGTCTGTAACTCACCCCCGGGTATCTGTTATTCTATATATAAACAATCCCAAACCCCTCGATTAGATTCCAGTCTGTAACTCACTCCCAGGTATCTGTTATTCTATATATAAACCACCCCGAACCCCTCGATTAGATTCCAGTCAGTAACTCACTCCCGGGTATCTGTTATTCTATATATAAACCACCCTGTACCCCTCGATTAGATTCCAGTCTGTAACTCACTCCCGGATATCTGTTATTCTATATATAAACCACCGCGAACCCCTTGATTAGATTCCAGTCTGTAACTCACCCCCGGGTATCTGTTATTCTATATATAAACAATCCCAAACCCCTCGATTAGATTCCAGTCTGTAACTCACTCCCGGATATCTGTTATTCTATATATAAACCACCCTAACCCCTCGATTAGATTCCAGTCTGTAACTCACTCCCGGGTATCTGTTATTCTATATATAAACCACCCCGAACCCCTCGATTAGATTCCAGTCTGTAACTCACTCCCGGGTATCTGTTATTCTATATATAAACCACCCCGAACCCCTCGATTAGATTCCAGTCTGTAACTCACTCCCGGGGATCTGTTATTCTCTATATAAACCACCCCGAACCCCTCGATTAGATTCCAGACCGTAACTCACTCCCGGGTATCTGTTATTCTATATATAAACCACCCCGAACCCCTTGATTAGATTCCAGTCTGTAACTCACTCCCGGGTATCTGTTATTCTATATATAAACCACCCCGAACACCTCGATTAGATTCCAGTCTGTAACTCACTCCCGGGTATCTGTTATTCTATATATAAACCACCCCGAACCCCTCGATTAGATTCCAGTCTGTAACTCACTCCCGGGTATCTGTTATTCTATATATAAAACACCAACAACCCCTCGATTAGATTCCAGTCTGTAACTCACTCCCGGGTATCTGTTATTCTATATATAAACCACCCCGAAACCCTCAATTAGATTCCAGTCTGTAACTCACTCCCTGGTATCTGTTATTCTATATATAAACCACCCCGAACCCCTCGATTAGATTCCAGTCTGTAACTCACTCCCGGGTATCTGTTATTATATATATAAACCACCCCGAACCCCTCGATTAGATTCCAGTCTGTAACTCACTCCCGGGTACCTGTTATTCTATATATAAACCATCCCGAACCCCTCGATTAGATTCCAGTCTGTAAGTCACTCCCGGGTATCTGTTATTCTATATATAAACCACCCCGAACACCTCGATTAGATTCCAGTCTGTAACTCACTCCCGGGAATCTGTTATTCTATATATAAACCACCCCGAACCCCTCGATTAGATTCCAGACCGTAACTCACTCCCGGGTATCTGTTATTCTATATATAAACCACCCCGAACCCCTCGATTAGATTCCAGTCTGTAAGTCACTCCCGGGTATCTGTTATTCTATATATAAACCACCCCGAACCCCTCGATTAGATTCCAGTCTGTAACTCACTCCCGGGAATCTGTTATTCTATATATAAACCACCCCGAACCCCTCGATTAGATTCCAGTCTGTAACTCACTCCCGGGTATCTGTTATTCTATATATAAACCACCCCGGACCCCTCGATTAGATTCCAGTCTGTAACTCACTCCCGGGTATCTGTTATTCTATATATAAACCACCCCGAACCCCTCGATTAGATTCCAGTCTTTACCTCACTCCCGGGTATCTGTTATTCTATATATAAACCACCCCGAACCCCTCGATTAGATTCCAGTCTGTAACTCACTCCCGGGTATCTGTTATTCTATATATAAACCACCCCGGACCCCTCGATTAGATTCCAGTCTGTAACTCACTCCCGGGTATCTGTTATTCTATATATAAACCACCCCGAACCCCTCGATTAGATTCCAGTCTGCAACTCACTCCCGGGTATCTGTTATTCTCTATATAAACCACCCTAACCCCTCGATTAGATTCCAGTCTGTAACTCACTCCCGGGTATCTGTTATTCTATATATAAACCACCCCGAACCCCTCGATTAGATTCCAGTCTGTAACTCACTCCCGGGTATCTGTTATTCTATATATAAACCACCCCGAACCCCTCGATTAGATTCCAGTCTGTAACTCACTCCCGGGGATCTGTTATTCTCTATATAAACCACCCCGAACCCCTCGATTAGATTCCAGACCGTAACTCACTCCCGGGTATCTGTTATTCTATATATAAACCACCCCGAACCCCTTGATTAGATTCCAGTCTGTAACTCACTCCCGGGTATCTGTTATTCTATATATAAACCACCCCGAACACCTCGATTAGATTCCAGTCTGTAACTCACTCCCGGGTATCTGTTATTCTATATATAAACCACCCCGAACCCCTCGATTAGATTCCAGTCTGTAACTCACTCCCGGGTATCTGTTATTCTATATATAAAACACCAACAACCCCTCGATTAGATTCCAGTCTGTAACTCACTCCCGGGTATCTGTTATTCTATATATAAACCACCCCGAAACCCTCAATTAGATTCCAGTCTGTAACTCACTCCCTGGTATCTGTTATTCTATATATAAACCACCCCGAACCCCTCGATTAGATTCCAGTCTGTAACTCACTCCCGGGTATCTGTTCTTATATATATAAACCACCCCGAACCCCTCGATTAGATTCCAGTCTGTAACTCACTCCCGGGTACCTGTTATTCTATATATAAACCATCCCGAACCCCTCGATTAGATTCCAGTCTGTAAGTCACTCCCGGGTATCTGTTATTCTATATATAAACCACCCCGAACACCTCGATTAGATTCCAGTCTGTAACTCACTCCCGGGTATCTGTTATTCTATATATAAACCACCCCGAACCCCTCGATTAGATTCCAGACCGTAACTCACTCCCGGGTATCTGTTATTCTATATATAAACCACCCCGAACCCCTCGATTAGATTCCAGTCTGTAAGTCACTCCCGGGTATCTGTTATTCTATATATAAACCACCCCGAACCCCTCGATTAGATTCCAGTCTGTAACTCACTCCCGGGTATCTGTTATTCTATATATAAACCATCCCAAACCTCTCGAATACATTCCAGTCTGTAACTCACTCCCGGGTATCTGTTATTCTCTATATAAACCACCCCAAACCCCTCGATTAGATTCCAGTCTGTAACTCACTCCCGGGTATCTGTTATTCTATATATAAACCACCCCGAACCCCTCGATTAGATTCCAGTCTGTAACTCACTCCCGGGAATCTGTTATTCTATATATAAACCACCCCGAACCCCTCGATTAGATTCCAGTCTGTAACTCACTCCCGGGTATCTGTTATTCTATATATAAACCACCCCGGACCCCTCGATTAGATTCCAGTCTGTAACTCACTCCCGGGTATCTGTTATTCTATATATAAACCACCCCGAACCCCTCGATTAGATTCCAGTCTTTACCTCACTCCCGGGTATCTGTTATTCTATATATAAACCACCCCGAACCCCTCGATTAGATTCCAGTCTGTAACTCACTCACGGGTATCTGTTATTCTATATATAAACCACCCCGGACCCCTCGATTAGATTCCAGTCTGTAACTCACTCCCGGGTATCTGTTATTCTATATATAAACCACCCCGAACCCCTCGATTAGATTCCAGTCTTTACCTCACTCCCGGGTATCTGTTATTCTATATATAAACCACCCCGAACCCCTCGATTCGATTCCAGTCTGTAACTCACTCCCGGGTATCTGTTATTCTGTATTTAAACCACCCCGAACTCCTCGATTAGATTCCAGTCTGTAACTCACTCCTGGGTATCTGTTATTATATAGATAAACCACCTCGAACCCCTCGATTAGATTCCAGTCTGTAATTCACTCCCAGGTATCTGTTATTCTGTATATAATCCACCCCGAACCCCTTGATTCGACTCCAATCTGTAACTCACTCCCGGGTATCTGTTATTCTATATATAAACCACCCCGATCCCCTCGATTAGATTCCAGTCTGTAACTCACTCCCGGGTATCTGTTATTCTACATATAAACCACCCCGAACCCCTCGATTAGATTCCAGTCTGTAACTCACTCCCGGGTACCTTTTATTCTATATATAAACCATCCCAAACCTCTCGAATACATTCCAGTCTGTAACTCACTCCCGGGTATCTGTTATTCTATATATAAACCACCCCCAACCCCTCGATTAGATTCCAGTCTGTAACTCACTCCCGGGTATCTGTTATTCTGTATTTAAACCACCCCGAACCCCTCGATTAGATTCCAGTCTGTAACTCACTCCTGGGTATCTGTTATTCTATATATAAAGCACCCTGAACCCTTCGATTAGATTCCAGTCTCTAACTCACTCCCGGGTATCTGTTATTCTATATATAAAAAACCCCGATCCCCTCGATTAGATTTCAGTCTGTAACTCACTCCCGGGTATCTGTTATTCTATATATAAACCACCCTGAACCCCTCGATTAGATTCCAGTCTGTAACTCACTCCCGGGTATCTGTTATTCTCTGCATAAACTATCCTGAACCCCTCGATTAGATTCCAGTCTGTAACTCACTCCCGGGTATCTGTTATTCTATATATAAACAACCTCGAACCCCTCGATTAGATTCCAGTCTGTAACTCACTCCCGGGTATCTGTTATTCTATATATAAATCACACCGAACCCCTCGATTAGATTCCAGTCTGTAACTCACTCCCGGGTATCTGTTATTCTCTGCATAAACTATCCTGAACCCCTCGATTAGATTCCAGTCTGTAACTCACTCCCGGGTATCTGTTATTCTATATATAAACAACCTCGAACCCCTCGATTAGATTCCAGTCTGTAACTCACTCCCGGGTATCTGTTATTCTATATATAAACCACCCTGAACCCCTCGATTAGATTCCAGTGTATAACTCACTCCCGGGTATCTGTTATTCTATATATAAACCACCCCGAACCCCTCGATTAGATTTAAGTCTGTAACTCACTCCCGGGTATCTGTTATTCTATAGATAAACCACGCCGAACCCCTCGATTAGATTCCAGTCTGTAACTCACTCCCGGGTACCTGTTATTCTACATATAAACCATCCCGAACCCCTCGATTAGAGTCCAGTCTGTAACTCACTCCCGGGTATCTGTTATTCTGTATATAAACCACCCCGAACTCCTCGATTAGATTCCAGTCTGTAACTCACTCCCGGGTACCTGTTATTCTACATATAAACCATCCCGAACCCCTCGATTAGATTCCAATCTGTAACTCACTCCCGGGTATCTGTTATTCTATATATAAACCACCCCGAACCCCTCGATTAGATTCCAATCTGTAACTCACTCCCGGGTATCTGTTATTCTATATATAAACCACCCCGAACCCCTCGATTAGATTCCAGTCTGTAACTCACTCCCGGGTATCTGTTATTCTATATATAAACCACCCCGAACCCCTCGATTAGATTCCAGTCTGTAACTCACTCCCGGGTACCTGTTATTCTACATATAAACCATCCCGAACCCCTCGATTAGATTCCAGTCTGTAACTCACCCCCGGGTATCTGTTATTCTATATATAAACCACCCCGAACCCCTCGATTAGATTCCAGTCTGTAACTCACCCCCGGGTATCTGTTATTCTATATATAAACCACCCCGAACCGCTCGATTAGATTCCAGTCTGTAACTCACACCCGGGTATCTGTTATTCTATATATAAACCACCCCGAACCCCTCGATTAGATTCCAGTCTGTAACTCACTCCCGGGTATCTGTTATTCTATATATAATCCACCCTGAACCCCTCGATTAGATTCCAGTCTGTAACTCACACCCGGTTAGCTCCTCGCTTAGATTCCAGTCTGTAACTCACACCCGGTTAGCTCCTCGCTTAGATTCCAGTCTGTAACTCACACCCGGTTAGCTCCTCGATTAGATTCCAGTGCGTCAGTCACTCTCTCAGTGCTGTCTAGTTTTACAATGTGACCCACCTCTGTTCGGTGATCTTAGTTTGTCCGCCTTTCCCGTCTTTGCATCTTTTCCAACCTCCTGGACGCGGGAAGTGACCTTGGTAAGAAACAGTTTGTACCTGTTTTGAAGGGCTCAATCGAAGTTTGAGAATAAACTGGACTTCTGCACGTAAACCTCCCCCCCCCCCACCGCAAACGACAGAATAATCTTTTGACAAGCGGGGAGCATAAATTCCTCATCTCCCTGTTCAATGGGAGACCCCCTTTGGTCCCAAGAATCGACCCTGTGAATCTTCTCTGAACTACCTTCGATGTGAGCCAATCCCCTTCCTTAAGTAAGGGGGCCAAAACTCTACGAAGTACTCCAGGTGCGGAAACACCAACGACCCGTACAGTTGTAGCCAGACCCATAGACATTTATAGTCCAACCCCGCCCCCCCCCCCCCCAACCATTCGTGATAAAGGACAAATATTCCATTCACCCTTCCGATCACTTGCTGTGTCTGCGTACTAATTTGCTGTGATTTGTGGACTCGGGTGGCCAAATCCCTCTGTAGCTGCAGAATTCAGCCTTCTCTGTCTCTCTTTTTCCCGACTGCCTTTGCGTCAGCAACAAATTGAAGTCTGATGAATAAATGAGAAACTCCTCTCGGGTCATGGTGACCAGGAATGTATCGGACCTGCGGACAAGGGGTAGGGTTAACAGCCTGGGTTTGTGTGTGTCTGATGTGCTTGAAAGAACCCTGGTTCAAAAGGAAGTATGTTTAGGGGAGCCATGGGTGCAATTAAGGCACCTTAAAAACTTGGACGTGTCGGTTGGAGATGTGGACAGAGGTCGAGCATCTCGGGTCAGTTCAAAGATGCATCTGTGGACCGAGCAGCAGTTCCGTTCCTCGCTGAATTGTGCGATGGGAAGGTCAGCTGAAGCAGCTGGTGAATAAACACAGCCGGAGTTTCTGCTTGGTTCTGGCAGGAGTCAGATCGTGTCTTTCGAGCACCGGGACGAGATCTCTCTTTCACCGAGAACGTGAAACAGGCATTCCTGAGTGTTAACTGTATTTAACAGTACGTTGGGATTGATTGCCAGTAAAGGTAGCAGTTAAGGGTTTTTGTGTCATTGTATTGGTTAGCACTCGTCTCGGCTTATCCCCACTCTCTGTTGCCTGAGATCTTCTCATCGTCTGAGTCTATGATATCTCTAACTGACACGCTCTCTGATTAATTCTTCTGGAACGTTTTGTGATAATTTCTGAGGACCCTCCGTGTCGATTCCCTTGTTACTATTTCTTAGAAGGAGTTTAGAAGGATGCGGGGGATCTTATTGAAACTTACAGGATACTGCGAGGCCTGGATAGAGTGCACGTGGAGAGGATGTTTCCACTTGTAGGAAAAACTAGAAGCAGAGGACACCATCTCAGACTAAAGGGACGATCCTTTAAAACAGAGATGAGGAGGAATT
The DNA here is from genome assembly GCF_047496885.1 of Scyliorhinus torazame. Lineage (NCBI taxonomy): Eukaryota > Metazoa > Chordata > Chondrichthyes > Carcharhiniformes > Scyliorhinidae > Scyliorhinus > Scyliorhinus torazame. The sequence continues at coordinate 3,230,218 of NC_092711.1, read as the reverse complement.
TCTTCAGCCAGAGGGTGGTGAATCTGTGGAACTCTTTGCCGCAGAAGGCTGTGGAGGCCAAATTGAGTGTCTTTAAGACAGAGATAGATAGGTTCTTGATCAATAAGTGTCCGCCCCACGTCCCCCCGGGAGTCAGGGAGTGAGGTCTGTGTGTCTCAGTGTCCCGTCACCCCGGGAGTCAGGGAGTGAGGCCTGTGTGTCCGTCCCCTGTCCCCCCGGGAGTCAGGGAGTGAGGCCTGTGTGTCCGTGTCCCGTCCCCCGGGAGTCAGGGAGTGAGGCCTGTGTGTCCGTCCCCTGTCCCCCCGGGAGTCAGGGAGTGAGGCCTGTGTGTCTGTCCCCCGTCCCCCGGGAGTCAGGGAGTGAGGCCTGTGTGTCCGTGTGCCGTCCCCCCAGGAGTCAGGGAGTGAGGCCAGTGTGTGAGTGTCCCGTCTCCCCGGGAGTCAGGGAGTGAGGCCTGTGTGTGAGTGTCCCGTCCCCCCGGGAGTCAGGGAGTGAGGCCTGTGTGTCCGTCTCCCGTCCCCCCGGGAGTCAGGGAGTGAGGCCTGTGTGTCCGTGTCGCGTCCCCCCGGGAGTCAGGGAGTGAGGCCTGTGTGTCCGTCCCCCGTCCCTCCGGGAGTCAGGGTGTGAGGCCTATGTGTGAGTGTCCCGTCCCCCCGGGAGTCAGGGAGTGAGGCCTGTGTGTCCGTGTCCCGTCCCCTCGTGAGTCAGTCAGTGAGGCCAATGTGTCAGTGTCCCGTCCCCCCGAGAGTCAGTGAGTGAGGCCTGTGTGTGAGTGTCCCGTCCCCCCAGGAGTCAGGGAGTGAGGCCTATGTGTGAGTGTCCCGTCCCCCCAGGAGTCAGGGAGTGAGGCCTGTGTGTCTGTCCCCCGTCCCCCGGGAGTCAGGGAGTGAGGCCTATGTGTGAGTGTCCCGTCCCCCCAGGAGTCAGGGAGTGAGGCCTGTGTGTGAGTGTCCCGTCCCCCCAGGAGTCAGGGAGTGAGGCCTGTGTGTCCGTGTCCCGTCCCCCCGGGAGTCAGGGAGTGAGGCCTGTGTCTCAGTGTCCCGTCCCCCCGGGAGTCAGGGAGTGAGGCTTGTGTGTCCGTGTCCCGTCCCCCCGGGAATCAGGGATGAGGCCTGTGTGTCCGTGCCCCGTCCCGACAGGAGTCAGGGAGTGAGGCCAGTGTGTCCGTGTCCCGTCGCCCCAGAGGTCAGGGAGTGAGGCCTGTGTGTCCGTGTCCCGTCCCCCCGGGAGTCAGGGAGTGAGGACTGTGTGTCCGTGTCCCGTCCCCCCGGGAGTCTGGGAGTGAGGCCTGTGTGTCCGTGTCCCGTCCCCCCGGGAGTCAGGGAGTGAGGACTGTGTGTCCGTGTCCCGTCCCCCCGAGAGTCAGGGAGTGAGGTCTGTGTGTCCGTGTCCCGTCCCCCCTGGAGTCAGGGAGTGAGGCCTGTGTGTCCGTGTCCCGTCCCCCCTGGAGTCAGGGAGTGAGGCCTGTGTGTCCGTCCCCCGTCCCCCTGGGAGTCAGGGTGTGAGGCCTATGTGTCCGTCTCCCGTCCCCCCGGGAGTCAGGCCTGTGTGTCCGTGTCCCGTCCCCCGGGAGTCAGGGAGTGAGGCCAGTGTGTCCGTCCCCCGTCCCTCCGGGAGTCAGGGTGTGAGGCCTGTGTGTGAGTGCCCCGTCCACCCGGGAGTCAGGCCTGTGTGTCCATGTCCCGTCCCCCTGGGAGTCAGGGAGTGAGGCCAGTGTGTCCGTGTCCCGTCCCCCCGGGAATCAGGGAGCGAGGCCTGTGTGTCCGTGTCCCGTCCCCCCGGAAGTCAGGGAGTGAGGCCAGTGTGTCCGTGTCCCGTCCCCCCGGGAGTCAGGGAGTGAGGCCTGTGTGTCCGTGTCCCATCCCCCCGGGAGTCAGGGAGTGAGGCCTATGTGTCTGTGTCCCGTCCCCCCGGGAGTCAGGGAGTGAGGCCTGTGTGTGAGTGTCCCGTCCCCCCGGGAGTCGGGGAGTGAGGCCTGTGTGTCCGTGTCGCGTCCCCCCGGGAGTCAGGGAGTGAGGCCTGTGTGTCCGTGTCGCGTCCCCCCGGGAGTCAGGGAGTGAGGCCTGTGTGTCCGTCCCCCGTCCCTCCGGGAGTCAGGGTGTGAGGCCTGTGTGTGAGTGTCCCGTCCACCCGGGAGTCAGGGAGTGAGGCCTGTGTGTCCGTGTCCCGTTGCCCAGGGAGTCAGGGAGTGAGGCCTGTGTGTCCGTGTCCCGTCCCCCCGGGAGTCAGGGAGTGAGGCCTGTGTGTTAGTCCCGCCTCCCCGGGAGTCAGGGAGTGAGGCCTGTGTGTCCGTGTCCCGTCCCCCGGGAGTCAGGGAGTGAGGCCTGTGTGTCCGTGTCCCGTCGCCCAGGGAGTCAGGGAGTGAGGCCTGTGTGTCCGTGTCCCGTCCCCCCGGGAGTCAGGGAGTGAGGCCTGTGTGTCCGTGTCCCGTCTCCCGGGAGTCAGGGAGTGAGGCCTGTGTGTCCGTCCCCCGTCCCCCTGGGAGTCAGGGAGTGATGCCTGTGTGTCCGTGTCCCGTCCCCCTGGGAGCCAGGGAGTGAGGCCTGTGTGTGAGTGTCCCGTCCCCCCGGGAGTCAGGGAGTGAGGCCTGTGTGACCGTGTCTCGTCCCCCCGCGAGTCAGGGAGTGAGGCCAGTGTGTCCGTGTCCCGTCCCCCTGGGAGTCAGGGAGTGAGGCCTGTGTGTCCCTGTCCCGTACCCCCGGGAGTCAGGGAGTGAGACCTGTGTGTCCGTGTCCCGTCCCCCCGGGAGTCAGGGAGTGAGGCCTGTGTGTCCGTGTCTCGTCCCCCCGGGAGTCAGGGAGTGAGGCCAGTGTGTCCGTGTCCCGTCCGTCCGGGAGTCAGGGAGTGAGGCCTGTGTGTCCGTGTCGCGTCCCCCTGGGAGTCAGGGAGTGCGGCCTGTGTGTCCGTGTCCCGTCCCCCCGGGAGCCAGGGTGTGAGGCCTGTGTGTCCGTGTCCCGTCCCCCTGGGAGTCAGGGAGTGAGGCCTGTGTGTCCATGTCCCGTCCCCCTGGGAGTCAGGGAGTGAGGCCTGTGTGTCCGTGTCCCGTCCCCCCAGGAGTCAGGGAGTGAGGCCTGTGTGTCCGTGTCGCGTCCCCCCGGGAGTCAGGGAGTGAGGCCTGTGTGTCCGTGCCCCGTCCCCCCGGGAGTCAGGGAGTGAGGCCTGTGTCTCAGTGTCCCGTCCCCCCGGGAGTCAGGGAGTGAGGCCTGTGTGTCCGTCCCCCGTCCCCCCGGGAGTCAGGGAGTGAGGCCTGTGCGTTAGTCCTGTCTCCCCGGGAGCTCCGGGAACGAGGCCCGTGCGTGTTCGTTGTCCTGGCCGGATTACACTGCTCGCTGGCGCTCCATAAACCTCGTCTGCATTTCAAATCTGCCTCATCGCCCGCCTTGCGTGGTAAAATTCCACTGGCCTCCCTTCCGCCTCACCTTTGACATAATTCTGGAGTCAACAGCCCCTGAACGTTGGGGGCGCTGGTTAGCGCTGCTGCCTGACGGGAGGTCCCGGGTTCGATCCCAGCTCTGGGTCACTGTCCGTGGGGAGTTTGCACATTCTCCCTGTGCCTGCGTGGGTCTCACCCCCACAACCCAACGATGTACAGGCGAGGAGGATTAGCCGCGCTAAATTGCGCCGTAATTGGAAATAGATGAAATGGGTACTCTAAATTTAGTTTTTTTTGGAAGCGACAGGGCCAAATTGTTGGGTCCTCGCACGTTGACTTTGTTGACCTGGACTTGTTGGGACGCAGGAAGTTGCCAAGCGGGTAGGGGAAGCGATCGGGGGCCTTGGTCGCCAGGGGAAACGGAGCACGGGAATCGATAAATCTCACTGCGGTCGGGCAGTGTCCCGATCCGGGTCGCTGGGCCAGGAGTCTCGGCTCCGGATTTGAGAAAGGATTGACTCGACTCGGGGGGGGGGCGTGAAAACGAGGTTGAGGCCTTGGGGAAGGCCAGGGTGAATGGGCCGAATGGCCGTCTCCTGCTTCTGACGCCATTGTGCCCTAGGCAGACTCTGACTCGCGTCCTCCCCCCCCCCCCCACCTCCCAGCACCCTCTCAGCCCTCCCCCCGTCGCCCCCTCAGCCCCCCCCCCCCCCAACCCTCGTGCCCACCACCCCGATCTCGCCCGGAGACCCCGATTACCTGAAGGGGGCGCAAAGTCGCCCCCTGCTGTCCGTGCGCAGAGCGAGGGAGCGGCTGGAAAGCTTCCACGTCGGACGGTCCAATCGCTTCGTCCTTCGGGGCGCGGTACCTGACCCAATACTCCAGCTCGCCAATCGAACGGCACGTGCGATCAATATCTGGAGAGCGAGAATCGAGAGACACCAGTCAGTGTACAGATATCTCCCTGAGAGAGAGAGAGGGGACTGAGAGACACCAGTCAGTGTACAGATATCTCCCTGAGAGAGAGTGGACTGAGAGACACCAGTCAGTGTACAGATATCTCCCTGAGAGAGAGAGGACTGAGAGACACCAGTCAGTGTACAGATATCTCCCTGAGAGAGAGAGGGGACTGAGAGACACCAGTCAGTGTACAGATATCTCCCTGAGAGAGAGGGGACTGAGAGACACCAGTCAGTGTACAGATATCTCCCTGAGAGAGAGGGGGGACTGAGAGACACCAGTCAGTGTACAGATATCTCCCTGAGAGAGAGAGAGGACTGAGAGACACCAGTCAGTGTACAGATATCTCCCTGAGAGAGAGGGGACTGAGAGACACCAGTCAGTGTACAGATATCTCCCTGAGAGAGAGAGGGGACTGAGAGACACCAGTCAGTGTACAGATATCTCCCTGAGAGAGAGGGGACTGAGAGACACCAGTCAGTGTACAGATATCTCCCTGAGAGAGAGGGGGGACTGAGAGACACCAGTCAGTGTACAGATATCTCCCTGAGAGAGAGAGAGGACTGAGAGACACCAGTCAGTGTACAGATATCTCCCTGAGAGAGAGGGGACTGAGAGACACCAGTCAGTGTACAGATATCTCCCTGAGAGAGAGAGGGGACTGAGAGACACCAGTCAGTGTACAGATATCTCCCTGAGAGAGAGGGGACTGAGAGACACCAGTCAGTGTACAGATATCTCCCTGAGAGAGAGAGAGGACTGAGAGACACCAGTCAGTGTACAGATATCTCCCTGAGAGAGAGAGGGGACTGAGAGACACCAGTCAGTGTACAGATATCTCCCTGAGAGAGAGAGGGGACTGAGAGACACCAGTCAGTGTACAGATATCTCCCTGAGAGAGAGAGGGGACTGAGAGACACCAGTCAGTGTACAGATATCTCCCTGAGAGAGAGAGGGGACTGAGAGACACCAGTCAGTGTACAGATATCTCCCTGAGAGAGAGGGGACTGAGAGACACCAGTCAGTGTACAGATATCTCCCTGAGAGAGAGAGGGGACTGAGAGACACCAGTCAGTGTACAGATATCTCCCTGAGAGAGAGGGGACTGAGAGACACCAGTCAGTGTACAGATATCTCCCTGAGAGAGAGAGGGGACTGAGAGACACCAGTCAGTGTACAGATATCTCCCTGAGAGAGAGAGAGGGGACTGAGAGACATCAGTCAGTGTACAGATATCTCCCTGAGAGAGAGAGGGGACTGAGAGACACCAGTCAGTGTACAGATATCTCCCTGAGAGAGTGAGAGCGGGGACTGAGAGACACCAGTCAGTGTACAGATATCTCCCTGAGAGAGAGGGGACTGAGAGACACCAGTCAGTGTACAGATATCTCCCTGAGAGAGAGAGGGGACTGAGAGACCCCAGTCAGTGTACAGATATCTCCCCGAGAGAGAGAGGGGACTGAGAGACACCAGTCAGTGTACAGATATCTCCCCGAGAGAGAGAGGGGACTGAGAGACACCAGTCAGTGTACAGATATCTCCCTGAGAGAGAGGGGACTGAGAGACACCAGTCAGTGTACAGATATCTCCCTGAGAGAGAGGACTGAGAGACACCAGTCAGTGTACAGATATCTCCCTGAGAGAGAGAGGACTGAGAGACACCAGTCAGTGTACAGATATCTCCCTGAGAGAGAGAGAGGACTGAGAGACACCAGTCAGTGCACAGATATCTCCCTGAGAGAGAGAGGGGACTGAGAGACACCAGTCAGTGTACAGATATCTCCCTGAGAGAGAGAGGGGACTGAGAGACACCAGTCAGTGTACAGACATCTCCCTGAGAGAGAGGACTGAGAGACACCAGTCAGTGTACAGATATCTCCCTGAGAGAGAGAGGGGACTGAGAGACACCAGTCAGTGTACAGATATCTCGCTGAGAGAGAGAGGGGACTGAGAGACACCAGTCAGTGTACAGATATCTCCCTGAGAGAGAGGGGACTGAGAGACACCAGTCAGTGTACAGATATCTCCCTGAGAGAGAGAGAGGGGACTGAGAGACACCAGTCAGTGTACAGATATCTCCCTGAGAGAGAGAGGGGACTGAGAGACACCAGTCAGTGTACAGACATCTCCCTGAGAGAGAGGACTGAGAGACACCAGTCAGTGTACAGATATCTCCCTGAGAGAGAGAGAGGGGACTGAGAGACACCAGTCAGTGTACAGATATCTCACTGAGAGAGAGAGGGGACTGAGAGACACCAGTCAGTGTACAGATATCTCCCTGAGAGAGAGGGGGACTGAGAGACACCAGTCAGTGTACAGATATCTCCCTGAGAGAGAGGGGACTGAGAGACACCAGTCAGTGTACAGATATCTCCCTGAGAGAGAGGGGACTGAGAGACACCAGTCAGTGTACAGATATCTCCCTGAGAGAGAGATGGGACTGAGAGACACCAGTCAGTGTACAGATATCCCCCTGAGAGAGAGAGGACTGAGAGACACCAGTCAGTGTACAGATATCTCCCTGAGAGAGAGAGGGGACTGAGAGACACCAGTCAGTGTACAGATATCTCCCTGAGAGAGAGAGGGGACTGAGAGACACCAGTCAGTGTACAGATATCTCCCTGAGAGAGAGAGGGGACTGAGAGACACCAGTCAGTGTACAGATATCTCCCTGAGAGAGAGAGGGGACTGAGAGACACCAGTCAGTGTACAGATATCTCCCTGAGAGAGAGAGGGGACTGAGAGACACCAGTCAGTGTACAGATATCTCCCTGAGAGAGAGGGGACTGAGAGACACCAGTCAGTGTACAGATATCTCCCTGAGAGAGAGGGGACTGAGAGACACCAGTCAGTGTACAGATATCTCCCTGAGAGAGAGAGGACTGAGAGACACCAGTCAGTGTACAGATATCTCCCTGAGAGAGAGGGGACTGAGAGACACCAGTCAGTGTACAGATATCTCCCTGAGAGAGGGGGGGGGACTGAGAGACACCAGTCAGTGTACAGATATCTCCCTGAGAGAGAGAGAGGACTGAGAGACACCAGTCAGTGTACAGATATCTCCCTGAGAGAGAGGGGACTGAGAGACACCAGTCAGTGTACAGATATCTCCCTGAGAGAGAGGGGACTGAGAGACACCAGTCAGTGTACAGATATCTCCCTGAGAGAGAGAGGGGACTGAGAGACACCAGTCAGTGTACAGATATCACCCTGAGAGAGAGAGGGGACTGAGAGACACCAGTCAGTGTACAGATATCTCCCTGAGAGAGAGGGGACTGAGAGACACCAGTCAGTGTACAGATATCTCCCCGAGAGAGAGAGGGGACTGAGAGACACCAGTCAGTGTACAGATATCTCCCTGAGAGAGAGGGGGGACTGAGAGACACCAGTCAGTGTACAGATATCTCCCTGAGAGAGAGAGGGGACTGAGAGACACCAGTCAGTGTACAGATATCTCCCTGAGAGAGAGAGGGGACTGAGAGACACCAGTCAGTGTACAGATATCTCCCCGAGAGAGAGAGGGGACTGAGAGACACCAGTCAGTGTACAGATATCTCCCTGAGAGAGAGGGGGGACTGAGAGACACCAGTCAGTGTACAGATATCTCCCTGAGAGAGAGAGGGGACTGAGAGACACCAGTCAGTGTACAGATATCTCCCTGAGAGAGAGAGGGGACTGAGAGACACCAGTCAGTGTACAGATATCTCCCTGAGAGAGAGAGAGGGGACTGAGAGACACCAGTCAGTGTGCAGATATCTCCCTGAGAGAGAGGGGGGACTGAGAGACACCAGTCAGTACAGATATCTCCCTGAGAGAGAGAGGGGACAGAGAGACACCAGTCAGTGTACAGATATCTCCCTGAGAGAGAGAGAGACTGAGAGACACCAGTCAGTGTACAGATATCTCCCTGAGAGAGAGGGGACTGAGAGACACCAGTCAGTGTACAGATATCTCCCTGAGAGAGAGAGGGGACTGAGAGACACCAGTCAGTGTACAGATATCTCCCTGAGAGAGAGAGAGGACTGAGAGACACCAGTCAGTGTACAGATATCTCCCTGAGAGAGAGGGGACTGAGAGACACCAGTCAGTGTGCGGATATCTCGCTGCCGATTGCTGGTCCTCACCGATTAGCGGGATGGTTCCGTGTATGCGCCGGTCTTGTCCGAGGGCCTGGCCGAGGGGGATGTTTGCTGAGGCGAGGGTCTGGAATTCGGCTCCGAGGGCCAGGTGGAGTTCGAGTCTGGCCGAGGCGGACCGGAGGTGGCGGAGGAAGTGGACGCCCGGCCTCGCCGCGTACTGGCTGGTGAAGTTGTACAGGGGCCGGGGCCCCCTCACCACCGGCGTGGCCTCGGTCTCGAAGTCGTACACGGCGTAGGTGCAGAAGGTGGCGGGGTCGGCGTCGCACAGCCTCCCCAGGATCCCCGCCGTCAGCGTCGCCCGGTGGACGTGGAGCTCCAGCAGGCCGAGCCCAGCCCCCGGCCTGGCCGTCCCCTCCGACCTCTCACCTCGCTCGCACCGCCCTGGCCCGGGCGCCGTGTCCCGCTGCGGGGCTGGAGTCGGTCAGGCGGGGGGGGGGGGAGCGGGGGGAGGGAGTGGGGGGGAGGGGGGGGGGAGGGAGCGGGGGGAGGGAGTGGGGGGGAGGGGGAGGGAGTGGGGGGGAGGGAGTGGGGGGAGGGAGTGGGGGGGAGGGAGTGGTGGGGAGGGAGTGGGGGGGAGGGAGTGGGGGGAGGGAGTGGGGGGAGGGAGTGGGGGGGAGGGAGTGGGGGGGAGGGAGTGGGGGGGAGGGAGTGGGGGGGAGGGAGTGGGGGGGAGGGAGTGGGGGGGAGGGAGTGGGGGGAGGTAGTGGGGGGAGGGAGTGGGGGGCGAGGGAGTGGGGGGAGGGAGTGGGGGGAGGGGGAGGGAGTGGGGGGAGTGGGGCGGGGAGGGGGAGGGAGTTGGGGGAGTGGGGGGAGGGAGCCGGGGAGGAGTGAGTGAGGAGGGAGTGAGGAGCAGAGAGTCAGGGAGGAGGGAGGGGGAGGGGAAGAGGGGGTGGGGGAGGGAGTGGGGGGGAGGGAGTGGGGGGGAGGGAGTGGGGGGGAGGGGGAGGGAGTGGGGGGGAGGGGGAGGGAGTGGGGGGAGGGGGAGTGAGTGGGGGGGAGGGAGTGGGGGGAGGGGGAGGGAGTGGGGGGGAGGGAGTGGGGGGAGGGAGTGGGGGGGAGGGAGTGGGGGGGAGGAAGTGGGGGGGGAGGGAGTGGGGGGGGAGGGAGTGGGGGGAGGGAGTGGGGGGCGAGGGAGTGGGGGGAGGGAGTGGGGGGAGGGGGAGGGAGTGGGGGGAGTGGGGCGGGGAGGGGGAGGGAGTTGGGGGTGGGGGGAGTGAGCCGGGGAGGAGTGAGTGAGGAGGGAGTGAGGAGCAGAGAGTCAGGGAGGAGGGAGTGGAGGGAGGGGGAGGGGAAGAGGGGGTGGGGGAGGGAGTGGGGGGAGGGAGTGGGGGCAGGGGGAGGGAGTGGGGGGGAGGGAGTGGGGGAGGGGGTGGGGGGGGAGTGGGGGGGAGGGAGTGGGGGTGGGGAGGGAGCAGGGGGAGGGTGGGGGGAGGGGGAGGGAGTGGGGGGAGGGGAGGGAGTGGGGGGAGGGGGAGGGAGTGGGGGGAGGGGGAGGGGAAGAGGGGGAGGGGAGGGGAAGAGGGGGAGGGGAGTTTGGGGGAGGGAGTGGGGGGAGGGGGAGGTTGTGGGGGGAGGGAGTGGGGGAGAGGGAGTGGGGGGAGGGGGAGGGAGTGGGGGGGAAGGGAGCGGGGGGAGGGTGGGGGAGGGGGAGGGGAGGAGGGGGTGGGGGAGGGGAGTGTGGGGGAGGGGAGTGTGGGGGAGGGGAGTGTGGGGGAGGGGAGTGTGGGGAGGGGGAGGTTGTGGGGGGAGGGAGTGGGGGTGAGGGAGTGGGGGGGAGGGAGTGGGGGGAGGAGTGGGGGAGTGGGGGGGAGGGGTTGGGGGAGGGGGAGGGAGTGGGGGGAGGGAGTGGGAAGAGGGAGTGGGGGGAGGGAGTAGGAGGAGTGGGGGTGAGGGAGCGGGGGAGGAGGGAGTGAGGAGGGAGTGAGGAGCAGAGAGTCAGGGAGGGGGAGGGAGTGGGGGGGAGGGAGTGGGGGGAGGGGGAGGGAGTGGGGGGGAGGGAGTGGGGGGGAGGGAGTGGGGGGGAGGGAGTGGGGGGGAGGGAGTGGGGGGGAGGGAGTGGGGGGGAGGGGGAGGGATTGGGGGGGAGGGAGTGGTGGAGGGGGAGTGAGTGGGGGGAGGGAGTGGGGGGAGGGGAGGGAGTGGGGGGAGGGGGAGGGAGTGGGGGGAGGGGGAGGGAGTGGGGGGGAGGGGGAGGGAGTGGGGGGGAGGGGGAGGGAGTGGGAGTGGGGGAGGGGGAGGGAGTGGGGGGGAGGGAGTGAGGGGGAGGGTGGGGGGGAGGGAGTGGGGGAGGGGGAGGGAGTGGGGGGAGGGGGAGGGAGTGGGGGGGATGGAGTGGGGGGAGGGGGAGGGATTGGGGGGGAGGGAGTGGGGGGAGGGAGTGGGGGGAGGGAGTGGGGGGTGGGGGAGGGAGTTGGGGGAGGGGGAGGGAGTGGGATGGAGGGGGAGGGAGTGGGAGTGGGGGAGGGGGAGGGAGTGGGGGGAGGGAGTGGGGGGAGGGAGTGGGGGAGGGGGGAGTGAGTGGGGGGGAGGGAGTGGGGGAGGGGGAGTGAGTGGGGGGGGAGGGAATGGGGGGAGGGGGAGGGAGTGGGGGGAGGGAGTGGGGGGAGGGAGTGGGGGGAGGGGGAGGGAGTGGGGGGAGGGGAGGGAGTGGGAGTGGGGGGAGGGGGAGGGAATGGGGTAGACGGTGAGGGGGAGGGAGTGGGGGGGAGGGAGTGGGGGAGGGGGAGGGAGTGGGGGGGAGGGAGTGGGGGGGATGGAGTGGGGGGAGGGGGAGGGATTGGGGGGGAGGGAGTGGGGGGTGGGAGTTGGGGGAGGGGGAGGGAGTGGGGGGGAGGGAGTGGGGGAGGGAGTGGGGGGGAGGGGGAGGGAGTGGGGGAGGGGGTGGGAGTGGGGGGAGGGGGAGGGAGTGGGGGGATGGAGTGGGGGGAGGGAGTGGGAGTGGAGGAGGGGGAGGGAGTGGGAGTGGAGGAGGGGGAGGGAGTGGGGGGGAGGGAGTGAGGGGGAGGGAGTGGGGGGGAGGGAGTGGGGTGATTGGAGTGTGGGGGAGGGAGTGGGGGGAGGGGGAGGTTGTGGGGAGAGGGAGTGGGGGGAGTGGGGGGGAGTGAAGGGGAGGAGGAGTGGAGGAGGGGTGGGCGAGGGGGCAGAGTGGAGGAGGGGGTAGTAGGGGAGTGGGAGGAGGTGTGGGGGGGGAAGGGGGTGTGGGTGTGGGTGGGTGGGTGGTGGTGGTTGTGGGGGAGGGGGAGTGGGGTGGTGGGGGGGTTGGGGGTGGGGGGGTGGTGGGGGGGTGGGGGTGGGGGGGGTGGGGGTGGGGGGGTTGTGGGGGAGGGGGAGTGGGGTGGTGGGGGTGGGGGGAATGGGGAGGAGGGGTGGGGGGGTGGGATGGGGAAAAGAAACGTTCCGTGGTTACTTTCAATCGTAGATATCCCGGCAGACTCAAATACACAGCCCACTGCAGAACCAGCTAACCAGCTCCCTAACCAGCACCATAACCAGTTAACCACCACCCAAACCAGCGAACCAGCACCATAACTAGCTAACCAGCACCACAACCAGCTAACCAGCATCATAACTAGCCATCCAGCACCATAACCAGCTAACCAGCACCCCAACCAGCTAACAAGCACCATAACCAGCTAGCCAGCACCATAACCAGCTAACTAGCACACCAACCAGCACCATAACCAGCTAACTAGCACACCAACCAGCTAACCAGCACCATAACCACCTAACTAGCACACCAACCAGCTAACCAGCGGCATAACCAGCTAACTAGCACGCCAACCAGCTGACCAGCACCCCAACCAGCAAACCAGCACCATAACTAGCTAACCAGCACTCCAACCAGCTAACCAGCACCATAACCAGCCATCCAGCATCATAACTAGCTAACCAGCACCACAACCAGCTAACCAGCACCATAACCATCCACCCAGCACCATAACCAGCTAACTAGCATACCAACCAGCTAACCAGCACCCCAACCAGCTAACCAGCATCATAACCAGCCAGCCAGCACCATAACCAGCAACCAGCATCATAACCAGCCATCCAGCACCATAACCAGCTAACTAGCACACCAACCAGCTAACCAGCGCCATAACCAGCTAACTAGCACACCAACCAGCTAACCAGCACCCCAACCAGCTAACCAGCACCATAACCAGCCATCCAGCATCATAACTAGCTAACCAGCACCCCAACCAGCTAACCAGCACCATAACCAGCCACCCAGCACCATAATCAGCTAACTAGCATACCAACCAGCTAACCAGCACCCCAACCAGCTAACCAGCATCATAACCAGCCATCCAGCACCATAACCAGCAACCAGCATCATAACCAGCCATCCACCACCATAACCAGCTAACCAGCATCGTAACCAGCCATCCACCACCATAACCAGCAACCAGCATCATAACCAGCCAACCAGCTAACCAGCATCGTAACCAGCCATCCACCACCATAACCAGCAACCAGCATCATAATCAGCCATCCATAACCAGCTAACCAGCATCATAACCAGCCATCCACCACCATAACCAGCTAACGAGCACACTGTAACTACGTAAGTAGCATCAGAATGTTTACCATAACCATGTAACCATCACCAAAACCTGTTAAACCTGACTAGGACCAGCTAACCATCACCAAACCAGCTAACCATCACCAAAATCAGTTAACCATCACCAAAACCGGGTAACCATCACATAGACCAGCTAACCATCATCAAAACCAGCTAACCATCACAAAGACCAACTAACCATCATCAAAACCAGCTAACCATCACAAAGACCAGCTAACCATCACCACATCTAGCTAAACATCACCAAAACCAGGTAACCATCACCAAAACCAGCCAACCATCATCAAAACCAGCTAACCATCACAAAGACCAGCTAACCATCACCAAAAACAGCTCACCATCACCAAAACCAGCTAATCATCACCAGAACCAGCTCACCATCACCAAAACCAGCTAACCACCACCAAATCTAGCTAAACGCCACCAAAACCGGGTAACCATCACCAGAACCAGCTAACCATCATCAAAACCAGCTAACCATCACAAAGACCAGCTAACTATCACCAGAACCAGCTAATTATCACCAGAACCAGCTAAACTTCACCAAAACCAGCTAACCATCACCAGAACCAGCTAATTATCACCAGAACCAGCTAAACATCATCAAAACCAGCTAACCATCACCAAAACCAGCTAACCATCACCAGAACCAGCTAACCACCACCAAATCTAGCTAAACATCACCAAAACTGGGTAACCATCACCAGAACCAGCTAACCATCACCAAATCCAGATAACTATCACCAAATCTAGCTAAATGCCACCAAAACTGGGTAACAATCACCAGAACCAACTAACCATCACCAAAACCAGCTAACCATCACCAAAACCGGGTAACCATCACCAAAACCAGCTAACCATCACCACATCCAGCTAACCATCACCAAAACCAGCTAACCATCACCAAAACCGGGTAACCATCACAAAAACCAGCTAACCATCACCAAAACCAGCTAACCATCACCAAAACCAGCTAACCATCACCAAAACCGGGTAACCATCACAAAAACCAGCTAACCATCACCAAAACCAGCTAACCATCACAAGAACCAGCTAACCATCACCAAAACCGGGTAACCAATACAAAAACCAGCTAACCATCACCAAAACCAGCTAACCATCACCAAAACCGGGTAACCATAACAAAAACCAGCTAACCATCACCAAAACCAGCTAACCATCACCAAATCCAGCTAACCATCACCAAAACCGGGTAACCATCACCAGAACTAGCTAACCATCACCAAAACCGGGTAACCATCACAAAAACCAGCTAACCATCACCAAAACCAGCTAACCATCACCAAAACCGGGTAACCATAACAAAAACCAGCTAACCATCACCAAAACCAGCTAACCATCACCACATCCAGCTAACCATCACCAAAACCGGGTAACCATCGCAAAAACCAGCTAATAATCACCAAAACCAGCTCACCATCACCAAAACCGGGTAACCATCACCAGAACCAGCTAACCATCACCACATCCAGCTAACCATCACCAAAACCAGCTAAACATCACCAAAACCGGGTAACCATCACCAGAACCAGCTAACCATCACCAACCAGCTAACCATCACCAGAACCAGCTAACCATCACCAACCAGCTAACCATCACCAAAACCGGGTAACCATCACAAAAACCAGCTAACCATCACCAAAACCAGCTAACCATCACCACATCCAGCTAACCATCACCAAAACCGGGTAACCATCACCAGAACCAGCTAACCATCACCAGAACCAGCTAACCATCACCAAAACCGGGTAACCAATACAAAAACCAGCTAACCATCACCAAAACCAGCTAACCATCACCAAAACCGGGTAACCATCACAAAAACCAGCTAACCATCACCAAAACCAGCTAACCATCACCAAAACCGGGTAACCATCACCAGAACCAGCTAACCATCACCAAAACCGGGTAACCATCACAAAAACCAGCTAATAATCACCAAAACCAGCTCACCATCACCAAAACCGGGTAACCATCACCAGAACCAGCTAACCACCACCAAATCCAGCTAACCATCACCACATCCAGCTAACCATCACCAAAACCACCTAAACATCACCAAAACCGGGTAACCATCACCAAAACCAGCTAACCATCACCAAAACCGGGTAACCATCACAAAAACCAGCTAACCATCACCAAAACCAGCTAACCATCACCACATCCAGCTAACCATCACCAAAACCGGGTAACCATCACAAAAACCAGCTAATAATCACCAAAACCTGCTAACCATCACCAAAACCAGCTCACCATCACCAAAACCGGGTAACCATCACCAGAACCAGCTAACCACCACCAAATCCAGCTAACCATCACCACATCCAGCTAACCATCACCAAAACCACCTAAACATCACCAAAACGGGGTAACCATCACCAAAACCAGCTAACCATCACCAAAACCGGGTAACCATCACAAAAACCAGCTAACCATCACCAAAACCAGCTAACCATCACCACATCCAGCTAACCATCACCAAAACCGGGTAACCATCACAAAAACCAGCTAATAATCACCAAAACCAGCTAACCATCACCAAAACCAGCTCACCATCACCAAAACCGGGTAACCATCACCAGAACCAGCTAACCACCACCAAATCCAGCTAACCATCACCAAAACCGGGTAACAATCACCAAATCCAGCTAACCACCACCAAATCCAGCTAACCACCACCAAATCCAGCTAACCAGCAGCAGAACACTCCCTAAAACCAGCTAACCAGCAGCCAAACTCGCACTAAGACCAGGTAATGGTCACCAACTCCTGGTAACCTGCTCCAGAACCAGGTGACCATTGTAAAAACCCGAAACAGGAACCTCATCACATCCAGGTCACCACATTCAAAACCAGCAGAAAACCCCTCACCAGAACATGTAACTATGACCAGAACCAGGCAGCCATCACCAAAGCCCCTCAACAACCAGGTAACTATCACCAGAACAGGTCATTAAAACTGGGTGTTAATCCCCAAAAACATCACCGAGCCAATGCCAGAAACTGATCCTGACCAACTTAACCAGCAACAAATCCAGGTAACCATCCCCAAACAAGTAACCATCTCCAAACAATCACCAGGACTGTATAGAACCTTAGTTAGGCCACACTTGGAGTATAGAAAGATGTTACAAGTTACAGAGGGACATAGATAAGCTGCAGAGCTGGGCTGAGAGGTGGCAAATGGAGTTTAAAGTGTGAGGTGATTCACTTTGGAAGGAATAACAGGAATGCGGAATATTTGGCTAATGGTAAAGTTCTTGGAAGTGTGGATGAGCAGAGGGATCTAGGTGTCCATGTACATAGATCCCTGAAAGTTGCCACCCAGGTTGATAGGGTTGTGAAGAAGGCCTATGGAGTGTTGGCCTTTATTGGTAGAGGGATTGAGTTCCGGAGTCAGGAGGTCATGTTGCAGCTGTACAGAACTCTTGCTCGGCCGCATATGGAGTATTGCGTGCAGTTCTGGTCACCGCATTATCGGAAGGATGTGGAAGCATTGGAAAGGGTGCAGAGGAGATTTACCAGGATGTTGCCTGGTATGGAGTGAAGATCTTATGAGGAAAGGCTGAGGGACTTGAGGCTGTTTTCGTTAGAGAGAAGAAGATAAGAGGTGACTTAATTGAGGCATACAAGATGATCAGAGGATTGGATAGGGTGGACAGTGAGAGCCTTTTTCCTCGGATGGTGATGTCTAGCACGAGGGGACATAGCTTTAAATTGAGGGGAGATAGATAGAGGACAGATGTCAGAGGTAGGTTATTTACTCAGAGAGTAGTAAGGGTGTGGAATGCTCTGCCTGCAACAGTAGTGGACTCGCCAACACTAAGGGCATTCAAATGGTCATTGGATAGACATATGGACGATAAGGGAATAGTGTAGATGGGCTTTAGAGAGGTTTCACAGGTCGGCGCAACATCGAGGGCCGAA
>NC_092711.1:3168216-3193216 GCF_047496885.1 Scyliorhinus torazame | reverse complement strand
ACTCGAGGAGGGGGCTGAATGGGCCTCCTCCTGTTCCCGTGTAACAGACTCGAGGGGCTGAATGGGCCTCCTCCTGTTCCTGTGTAACAGACTCGAGGAGGGGCTGAATGGGCCTCCTCCTGTTCCTGTCTAACAGACTCGAGGAGGAGGCTGAATGGGCCTCCTCCTGTTCCTGTGTAACAGACTCGAGGAGGGGGCTGAATGGGCCTCCTCCTGTTCCTGTGTAACAGACTCGAGGAGGGGGGCTGAATGGGCCTCCTCCTGTTCCTGTGTAACAGACTCGAGGAGGGGGGGCTGAATGGGCCTCCTCCTGTTCCTGTGTAACAGACTCGAGGAGGGGGGGCTGAATGGGCCTCCTCCTGTTCCTGTGTAACAGACTCGAGGAGGGGGCTGAATGGGCCTCCTCCTGTTCCTGTGTAACAGACTCGAGGAGGGGGCTGAATGGGCCTCCTCCTGTTCCTGTGTAACAGACTCGAGGAGGGGGGGGTGAGTGGGCCTCCTCCTGTTCCTGTGTAACAGACTCGAGGAGGGGGCTGAATGGGCCTCCTCCTGTTCCTGTGTAACAGAATCGAGGAGGGAGCTGAATGGGCCCCCTCCTGTTCCTGTGTAACAGACTCGAGGAGGGGGGGCTGAATGGGCCTTCTCCTGTTCCTGTGTAACAGACTCGAGGAGGAGGCTGAATGGGCCTCCTCCTGTTCCTGTCTAACAGACTCGAGGAGGAGGCTGAATGGGCCTCCTCCTGTTCCTGTGTAACAGACTCGAGGAGGGGGCTGAATGGGCCTCCTCCTGTTCCCGTGTAACAGACTCGAGGGGCTGAATGGGCCTCCTCCTGTTGCTGTGTAACAGACTCGAGGAGGGGCTGAATGGGCCTCCTCCTGTTCCTGTCTAACAGACTCGAGGAGGAGGCTGAATGGGCCTCCTCCTGTTCCTGTGTAACAGACTCGAGGAGGGGGCTGAATGGGCCTCCTCCTGTTCCTGTGTAACAGACTCGAGGAGGGGGGCTGAATGGGCCTCCTCCTGTTCCTGTGTAACAGACTCGAGGAGGGGGGGCTGAATGGGCCTCCTCCTGTTCCTGTGTAACAGACTCGAGGAGGGGGGGCTGAATGGGCCTCCTCCTGTTCCTGTGTAACAGACTCGAGGAGGGGGCTGAATGGGCCTCCTCCTGTTCCTGTGTAACAGACTCGAGGAGGGGGCTGAATGGGCCTCCTCCTGTTCCTGTGTAACAGACTCGAGGAGGGGGGGGGTGAGTGGGCCTCCTCCTGTTCCTGTGTAACAGACTCGAGGAGGGGGCTGAATGGGCCTCCTCCTGTTCCTGTGTAACAGAATCGAGGAGGGAGCTGAATGGGCCCCCTCCTGTTCCTGTGTAACAGACTCGAGGAGGGGGGGCTGAATGGGCCTTCTCCTGTTCCTGTGTAACAGACTCGAGGAGGGGGGGCTGAATGGGCCTCCTCCTGTTCCTGTGTAACAGACTCGAGGAGGAGGCTAAATGGGCCTCCTCCTGTTCCTGTGTAACAGACTCGAGGGGGGGGTGTGAATGGGCCTCCTCCTGTTCCTGTGTAACAGACTCGAGGGGCTGAATGGGCCTCCTCCTGTTCCTGTGTAACAGGCTCGAGGAGGGGCGGGGGAATGGGCCTCCTCCTGTTCCTGTGTAACAGACTCGAGGAGGAGGCTGAATGGGCCTCCTCCTGTTCCTGTGTAACAGACTCGAGGGGGGGGGGGTGAATGGGCCTCCTCCTGTTCCTGTGTAACAGACTCGAGGAGGGGGGGTGGGGAATGGGCCTCCTCCTGTTCCTGTGTAACAGACTCGAGGGGCTGAATGGGCCTCCTCCTGTTCCTGTGTAACAGACTATAGGGGCTGAATGGGCCACCTCCTGTTCCTGTGTAACAGACCCGAGGAGGGGGGGCTGAATGGGCCTCCTCCTGTTCCTGTGTAACAGACTCGAGTGGCTGAATGGGCCTCCTCCTGATCCTGTGTAACAGGCTCGAGGAGGGGGGGCTGAATGGGCCTCCTCCTGTTCCTGTGTAACAGACTCGAGGAGGAGGCTGAATGGGCCTCCTCCTGTTCCTGTGTAACAGACTCGAGGAGGGGGGGCTGAATGGGCCTCCTCCTGTTCCTGTGTAACAGACTCGAGGGGCTGAATGGGCCTCCTCCTGTTCCTGTGTAACAGGCTCGAGGAGGGGCGTGGGAATGGGCCTCCTCCTGTTCCTGTGTAACAGACTCGAGGAGGAGGCTGAATGGGCCTCCTCCTGTTCCTGTGTAACAGACTCGAGGAGGAGGCTGAATGGGCCTCCTCCTGTTCCTGTGTAACAGACTCGAGGAGGGGGGGCTGAATGGGCCTCCTCCTGTTCCTGTGTAACAGACTCGAGGAGGAGGCTAAATGGGCCTCCTCCTGTTCCTGTGTAACAGACTCGAGGGGGGGGGTGAATGGGCCTCCTCCTGTTCCTGTGTAACAGACTCGAGGGGCTGAATGGGCCTCCTCCTGTTCCTGTGTAACAGGCTCGAGGAGGGGCGGGGGAATGGGTCTCCTCCTGTTCCTGTGTAACAGACTCGAGGAGGAGGCTGAATGGGCCTCCTCCTGTTCCTGTGTAACAGACTCGAGGGGGGGGGGTGAATGGGCCTCCTCCTGTTCCTGTGTAACAGACTCGAGGAGGGGGGGTGGGGAATGGGCCTCCTCCTGTTCCTGTGTAACAGACTCGAGGGGCTGAATGGGCCTCCTCCTGTTCCTGTGTAACAGACTATAGGGGCTGAATGGGCCACCTCCTGTTCCTGTGTAACAGACCCGAGGAGGGGGGGCTGAATGGGCCTCCTCCTGTTCCTGTGTAACAGACTCGAGGGGCTGAATGGGCCTCCTCCTGATCCTGTGTAACAGGCTCGAGGAGGGGGGGCTGAATGGGCCTCCTCCTGTTCCTGTGTAACAGACTCGAGGAGGAGGCTGAATGGGCCTCCTCCTGTTCCTGTGTAACAGACTCGAGGAGGGGGGGCTGAATGGGCCTCCTCCTGTTCCTGTGTAACAGACTCGAGGGGCTGAATGGGCCTCCTCCTGTTCCTGTGTAACAGGCTCGAGGAGGGGCGGGGGAATGGGCCTCCTCCTGTTCCTGTGTAACAGACTCGAGGAGGAGGCTGAATGGGCCTCCTCCTGTTCCTGTGTAACAGACTCGAGGAGGGGGGCTGAATGGGCCTCCTCCTGTTCCTGTGTAACAGGCTCGAGGAGCTGAATGGGTCTCCTCCTGTTCCTGTGTAACAGACTCGAGGAGGGGGTGAATGGGCCTCCTCCTGTTCCTGTGTAACAGACTCGAGGAGAGGGGGGCTGAATGGGCCTCCTCCTGTTCCTGTGTAACAGACTCGAGGAGGGGGGCTGAATGGGCCTCCTCCTGTTCCTGTGTAACAGATTCGAGGAGGGGGGCTGAATGGGCCCCTCCTGTTCCTGTGTAACAGACTCGATGAGGGGGGCTGAATGGGCCCCTCCTGTTCCTGTGTAACAGACTCGAGGAGGGGGGGCTGAATGGGCCTCCTCCTGTTCCTGTGTAACAGACTCTAGGAGGGGGCTGAATGGGCCTCCTCCTGTTCCTGTGTAACAGACTCGAGGAGGAGGCTAAATGGGCCTCCTGTTCCTGTGTAACAGACTCGATGGGGGGGGGGGTGAAGGGCCTCCTCCTGTTCCTGTGTCACAGACTCGAGGAGGGGGGGCTGAATGGGCCTCCTCCTGATCCTATGTAACAGACTCGAGGGGCTGAATGGGCCTCCTCCTGTTCCTGTGTAACAGACTCGAGGGGCTGAATGGGCCTCCTCCTGTTCCTGTGTAACAGACTCGAGGAGGGGGAGCTGAATGGGCCTCCTCCTGTTCCTGTGTAACAGACCCGAGGAGGGGGGGCTGAATGGGCCTCCTCCTGATCCTATGTAACAGACTCGAGGGGCTGAATGGGCCTCCTCCTGTTCCTGTGTAACAGACTCGAGGGGCTGAATGGGCCTCCTCCTGTTCCTGTGTAACAGGCTCGAGGAGGGGGAGCTGAATGGGCCTCCTCCTGTTCCTGTGTAACAGACCCGAGGAGGGGGTGCTGAATGGGCCTCCTCCTGTTCCTGTGTAACAGACTCGAGGGGCTAAATGGGCCTCCTCCTGTTGCTGTGTAACAGACTCGAGGAGAGGGGGCTGAATGGGCCTCCTCCTGTTCCTGTGTAACAGGCTCGAGGGGCTGAATGGGCCTCCTCCTGTTCCTGTGTAACAGGCTCGAGGGGCTGAATGGGCCTCCTCCTGTTCCTGTGTAACAGACTCGAGGGGCTAAATGGGCCTCCTCCTGTTCCTGTGTAACAGACTCGAGGAGGGGGGGCTGAATGGGCCTCCTCCTGTTCCTGTGTAACAGGCTCGAGGGGCTGAATGGGCCTCCTCCTGTTCCTGTGTAACAGGCTCGAGGGGCTGAATGGGGCCTCCTCCTGTTCCTGTGTAAGAGGCTCGAGGGACTGAATGGGCCTCCTCCTGTCCCCTCACCTGGAAGTGGCGATTAATCTTGCTCTGCGTCAGTAACATTGTCCTCGCTTTCTCCAGCTCCTGCACTGCCTCTGCGTGCACAGCCTGTAGCTCTCGTAACTCCCATCCAGCCTGCCGGCCGTCTCCACCGATCCCCGGCAGGTCCCGGTCGTCTGAGTCTCGCTGGCGGAACCCCCGCCGATCGAACTGGAGCTCGGGCTGCGGACAGTCGGAGCGTTAGGTGTGAGGAATATCGGAGCAGAGAAACATACTCCAAGTGTGGCCTAACCGAGGCCCTGTACAACTGCAGCAACACATCCCTGCTTCTATACTCGAAACCTCTCGCAATGAAGGCCATCGTACCATTAGCCTTATTTACCGCCTACTGCACCTGCATGCTTACATCAGAACATAAGGACTAGGAGCAGGAGTAGACCATCTGGCCCCTCGAGCCTGCTCCACCATTCAATGAGATCATGGCTGATCTTTTGTGGAATCAGCTCCACTTTCCGGCCCGAACACCATAACCCTTAATCCCTCTATTCTCCAAAAAACTATCTATCTTTATCTTAAACACATTTAATGAAGGAGCCTCTACTGCTTCACTGGGCAAGGAATTCCATAGATTCACAACCCTTTAGGTGAAGAAGTTCCTCCTAAACTCAGTCCTAAATCTACTTCCCCTTATTTTGAGGCTATGCCCCCTCGTTCTGCTTTCCCCGACCAGTGGAAACAACCTGCCCGCATCTATCCTCTCGATTCCCTTCATCATCTTATATGTTTCTGTAAGATCCCCCCTCATCCTTCTAAATTCCAACGAGTACAGTCCCAGTCTCCTCAACCTCTCCTTGTAATCCAACCCCTTCAGCTCTGGGATTAACCTAGTGAATCTCCTCTGCACACCCTCCAGTGCCAGTACGTCCTTTCTCAGGTAAGGAGACCAAAACTGAACACAATACTCCAGGTGTGGCCTCACTAACACCTTATACAATTGCAGCATGACCTCCCTAGTCTTAAACTCCATCCCTCTAGCAATGAAGGACACAATTCTATTTGCCTTCTTAATCACCTGTTGCACCTGTACACCAACTTTTTGCGACTCATGCACTAGCACACCCAGGTCTCTCTGCACAGCAGCATGTTTTAATATTTTATCATTTAAATAATAATCCCTTTTGCTGTTTTTACCAAAATGGATAAGCTCACATGTGTCAACATTGTATTCCATCTGCCAGACCCTAGCCCATTCACTTAGCCTGTCCAAATCCCTCTGCAGACTTCCAGTATCCTCTGCACTTTTTGCTTTACCGCTTATCTTAGTGTCGTCTGCAAACTTGGACACATTGCCCTTGGTCCCCAACTCCAAATCATCTATGTAAATCGTGGACAGTTGTGGGCCCAACACTGATCCCCGAGGGACACCACTAGCTACTGATTGCCAACCAGAGAAACACCTTCAGCGACTGGTGCTCAAGGAGATCCCTCTGCACATCAACATTCCCTAATCCATCACCATTTGAATAACACTGCCATTTCCCCAATCGAAGTGGATAATCTCGCATTTATCCATTTGAACTGTATCTGCCGTGTATCTGCCCACCTGCTCAACTTGTCCAGATCACCTTGAAGCCTCTTAACGTCTTCCTCGCCACTCGCACCACCATCCTCCTCGCCACTCGCAACCCCATCCTCCTTGCCACCCGCACCCCTATCCTCCTCGCCACCCGCACCCCCATCCTCCTCGCCACCCGCACCCCCATCCTCCTCGCCACCCGCACCCCCATCCTCCTCGCCACTCGCACCCCCATCCTCCTCGCCACTCGCACCTCCATCCTCCTCGCCACTCGCACCCCCATCCTCCTCGCCACTCGCACCCCCATCCTCCTCGCCACTCGCAACCCCATCCTCCTCGACACCCGTACCCCCATCCTCCTCGCCACTCGCAACCCCATCCTCCTCGCCACTCGCACCTCCATCCTCCTCGCCACTCGCACCCCCATCCTCCTCGACACACGCAACCCCATCCTCCTCGCCACTCGCACCCCCATCCTCCTCGCCACTCGCAACCCCATCCTCCTCGACACACGCAACCCCATCCTCCTCGCCACTCGCACCCCCATCCTCCTCGCCACTCGCAACCCCATCCTCCTCGCCACATGCACCACCATCCTCCTCGCCACTCGCACCCCATCCTCCTCGCCACATGCACCCCCATCCTCCTCGCCACTCGCACCCCCATCCTCCCCGCCACACGCACCACCATCCTCCTCGACACACGCACCCCCATCCTCCTCGCCACTCGCACCCCATCCTCCTCGCCACATGCACCCCCATCCTCCTCGCCACTCGCACCCCCATCCTCCCCGCCACACGCACCACCATCCTCCTCGCCACTCGCACCCCCATCCTCCTCGCCACTCGCACCCCCATCCTCCTCGCCACTCGCACCCCCATCCTCCTCGCCACTCGCACCCCCATCCTCCTCGCCACTCGCACCCCCATCCTCCTCGCCACTCGCAACCCCATCCTCCTCGCCACTCGCACCCCCATCCTCCTCGCCACTCGCACCCCCATCCTCCTCGCCACTCGCAACCCCATCCTCCTCGACACTCGCACCCCATCCTCCTCGCCACTCGCACCCCATCCTCCTCGCCACTCGCACCCCCATCCTCCTCGCCACTCGCACCCCAATCCTCCTCGCCACCCGCACCCCCATCCTCCTCGCCACACGCACCACCATCCTCCTCGCCACTCGCACCCCCATCCTCCTCGCCACTCGCACCCCCATCCTCCTCGCCACTCGCAACCCCATCCTCCTCGTCACTCGCACCCCTATCCTCCTCGCCACTCGCACCCCCATCCTCCTCGCCACTCGCACCACCATCCTCCTCGCCACCCGCACCACCATCCTCCTCGCCACTCGCACCCCCATCCTCCTCGCCACTCGCACCCCCATCCTCCTCGCCACTCGCACCCCCATCCTCCTCACCACCCGCACCACCATCCTCCTCGCCACTCGCACCCCCATCCTCCTCGCCACTCGCACCCCCATCCTCCTCGCCACTCGCACCACCATCCTCCTCGCCACTCGCACCACCATCCTCCCCGCCACTCGCACCCCCATCCTCCTCGCCACTCGCACCCCCATCCTCCTCGCCACTCGCACCCCCATCCTCCTCGCCACACGCACCCCCATCCTCCTCGCCACTCGCACCCCCATCCTCCTCGCCACTCGCACCCCCATCCTCCTCGCCACTCGCACCCCCATCCTCCTCGCCAGTCGCACCCCCATCCTCCTCGCCACGCGCATCCCCATCCTCCTCACCACTCGCAACCCCATCCTCCTCGCCACTCGCACCCCCATCCTCCTCGCCACACGCACCCCCATCCTCCTCGCCACACGCACCCCCATCCTCCTCGTCACTCGCACCCCCATCCTCCTCGCCACCCGCACCCCCATCCTCCTCGCCACTCGCAACCCCATCCTCCTCGACACACGCACCCCCACCCTCCTTGCCACTCGCACCCCCATCCTCCTCGACACACGCACCCCCATCCTCCTCGCCACACGCACCCCCATCCTCCTCGCCACCCGTACCCCCATCCTCCTCGCCACTCGCAACCCAATCCTCCTCGCCAGTCGCACCACCATCCTCCTCGCCACTCGCACCCCTATCCTCCTCGCCACACGCACCCCCATCCTCCTCGCCACTCGTACCCCCATCCTCCTCGCCACTCGCACCCCCATCCTCCTCGCCACTCGCACCTCCATCCTCCTCGCCAGTCGCACCACCATCCTCCTCGACACACGCACCCCCATCCTCCTCGCCACTCGCAACCCCATCCTCCTCGACACACGCACCCCCATCCTCCTCGCCACATGCACCCCCATCCTCCTCGCCACTCGCACCCCCATCCTCCTCGCCACTCGCAACCCCATCCTCCTCGACACACGCACCCCCATCCTCCTCGCCACTCGCAACCCCATCCTCCTCGCCACATGCACCACCATCCTCCTCACCACTCGCACCCCCATCCTCCTCGCCACACGCACCCCCATCCTCCTCGCCACATGCACCCCCATCCTCCTCGCCACTCGCAACCCCATCCTCCTCGCCACACGCACCCCCATCCTCCTCGCCACTCGCAACCCCATCCTCCTCGCCACACGCACCCCCATCCTCCTCGCCACACGCACCCCCATCCTCCTCGCCACTTGCACCCCCATCCTCCTCGCCACACGCACCCCCATCCTCCTCGACACACGCACCCCTATCCTCCTCGCCACCCGCACCCCCATCCTCCTCGCCACTCGCAACCCCATCCTCCTCGCCACTTGCACCCCCATCCTCCTCGCCACTCGCAACCCCATCCTCCTCGACACTCGCAACCCCATCCTCCTCGCCACTCGCACCCCATCCTCCTCGCCACTCGCAGCCCCACCCTCCTCGCCACTCGCAACCCCATCCTCCTCGCCACTCGCAACCCCATCCTCCTTGCCACTCGCCCCATCCTCCTCGCCACTCGCCCCCATCCTCCTTGCCACTCGCATCCCCACCCTCCTCGCCACTCGCAACCCCATCTTCCTTGCCACCCACACCCCCATCCTCCTCGCTACCCACACCCCCATCCTCCTCGCCACCCACACCCCCATCCTCCTCGCCACCCGTACCCCCATCCTCCTCGCCACTCGCACCCCATCCTCCTCGCCACTCGCACCCCCATCCTCCTCGCCACGCGCATCCCCATCCTCCTCGCCACTCGCACCCCTATCCTCCTCGCCACCCACATCCCCCATAGTGGGAGTGAGGGAAGAGGGGGAGTAGGTATAGAGTGAGTCCGATGGGGATAGTCAGGGACAGGGAATGCGCGCGCGGGTAGTGAATGGAGAATGTTGGAGAGGGTGAGAGAGGAGGGGAGAGGGGGAGATGTTGACGTCAGTGTTGCAGGGAATGAGTGAGGGAATGACCATGGGAGTAAGGGAGGGAACATGGGAGTGAGGGAGTGACCATGGGAGAGAGGGAGTGACCATGGGAGAGAGGGAGTGACCATGGGAGAGAGGGAGAGACCATGGGAGTGAGGGAGAGGCCATGGGAGTGAGGGAGTGACCATGGGAGTGAGGGAGTGACCATGGGTGTGAGAGAGTGACCATGGGAGTGAGGGAGTGACCATGGGAGTGAGGGAGTGACCATGGGAGAGAGGGAGTGACTATGGGAGAGAGGGAGAGACCATGGGAGTGAGGGAGTGACCATGGGTGTGAGAGAGTGACCATGGGAGTGTGGAAGTGACCATGGGATGAGGGAGTGACCATGGGAGTGAGGGAGTGACCATGGGAGTGTGGAAGTGACCATGGGAGTGTGGAAGTGACCATGGGAGTGAGGAAGTGACCATGGGAGTGAGGGAGTGACCATGGGAGTGAGGGAGTGACCATGGGCGTGAGGGAGTGACCACGGGAGTGAGGGAGTGACCACGCGAGTGAGGGAGTGACCATGGGAGAGAGGGAGTGACCATGGGAGTGAGGGAGTGACCATGGGTGTGAGAGAGTGACCATGGGAGAGAGGGAGTGACCATGGGAGTGAGGGAGTGACCATGGGAGTGAGGGAGTGACCATGGGCGTGAGGGAGTGACCACGGGAGTGAGGGAGTGACCATGGGAGAGAGGGAGTGACCATGGGAGTGAGGGAGTGACCATGGGAGTGAGGGAGTGACCATGGGAGAGAGGGAGTGACCATGGGCGTGAGGGAGTGACCACGGGAGTGAGGGAGTGACCATGGGAGTGACCATGGGAGTGACCATGGGAGTGACCATGGGAGAGAGGGAGAGACCATGGGAGTGTGGAAGTGACCATGGGAGTGAGGGAGTGACCATGGGAGTGAGGGAGTGACCATGGGAGAGAGGGAGAGACCATGGGAGAGAGGGAGAGACCATGGGAGTGAGGGAGTGACCATGGGAGTGAGGGAGTGACCATGGGCGTGAGGGAGTGACCACGGGAGTGAGGGAGTGACCATGGGAGAGAGGGAGTGACCATGGGAGTGAGGGAGTGACCATGGGAGTTAGGGAGTGACCATGGGAGTGAGGGAGTGACCATGGGAGTGACCATGGGAGTGACCATGGGAGAGAGGGAGTGACCATGGGAGTGAGGGAGTGACCATGGGAGAGAGGGAGTGGCCATGGCAATGAGGGAGTGACCATGGGAGTGAGGGAGTGACCATGGGAGTGAAGGAGTGACCATGGGAGTGAGGGAGTGACCATGGGAGAGAGGGAGTGACTATGGGAGTGAGGGAGTGACCATGGGAGTGAGGGAGTGACCATGGGAGTGAAGGAGTGACCATGGGAGTGAGGGAGTGACCATGGGAGTGAGGAAGTGACCATGGGAGAGAGGGAGTGACCATGGGAGTGAGAGAGTGACCATGGGAGTGAGAGAGTGACCATGGGAGTGAGGGAGTGACCATGGGAGTGAGGGAGAGGCCATGGGAGTGAGGGAGTGACCATGGGAGTGAGGGAGTGATCATGGGAGTGAGAGAGTGACCATGGGAGTGAGGGAGTGACCATGGGAGTGAGAGAGTGACCATGGGAGTGAGGGAGTGACCATGGGAGTGAGGGAGTGACCATGGGAGTGAGAGAGTGACCATGGGAGTGAGGGAGTGACCATGGGACTGAGGGAGTGACCATGGGTGTGAGAGAGTGACCATGGGAGTGAGGGAGTGACCATGGGAATGAGGGAGTGACCATGGGAGTGAGGGAGTGACCATGGGAGTGAGGGAGTGACCATGGGAGTGAGAGAGTGACCATGGGAGTGAGGGAGAGACCATGGGAGTGAGGGAGAGACCATGGGAGTGAGGGAGTGACCATGGGAGTGAGGGAGTGACCATGGGAGTGAGAGAGTGACCATGGGAGTGAGGGAGTGACCATGGGACTGAGGGAGTGACCATGGGTGTGAGAGAGTGACCATGGGAGTGAGGGAGTGACCATGGGAATGAGGGAGTGACCATGGGAGTGAGGGAGTGACCATGGGAGTGAGGGAGTGACCATGGGAGTGAGAGAGTGACCATGGGAGTGAGGGAGAGACCATGGGAGTGAGAGAGTGACCATGGGAGAGAGGGAGTGACCATGGGAGTGAGGGAGTGACCATGGGAGTGAGGGAGTGACCATGGGAGAGAGAGTGTGACCATGGGAGAGAGGGAGTGACCATGGGAGTGAGGGAGTGATCATGGGAGTGAGGGAGTGACCATGGGAGTGAGGGAGAGACCATGGGAGTGAGGGAGAGACCATGGGAGTGAGGGAGAGACCATGGGAGTGAGGGAGAGACCATGGGAGTGAGGGAGTGACCATGGGAGTGAGGGAGTGATCATGGGAGTGAGGGAGTGACCATGGGAGTGAGGGAGTGACCATGGGAGTGAGGGAGTGACCATGGGAGTGAGGGAGTGATCATGGGAGTGAGGGAGAGACCATGGGAGAGAGGGAGAGACCATGGGAGTGAGGGAGTGACCATGGGAGTGAGGGAGTGATCATGGGAGTGAGGGAGTGACCATGGGAGTGAGGGAGAGACCATGGGAGTGAGGGAGAGACCATGGGAGTGAGGGAGTGACCATGGGAGTGAGGGAGAGACCATGGGAGAGAGGGAGAGACCATGGGAGTGAGGGAGAGACCATGGGAGAGAGGGAGAGACCATGGGAGTGAGGGAGTGACCATGGGAGTGAGGGAGTGACCATGGGAGTGAGGGAGTGACCATGGGAGTGAGGGAGTGACCATGGGTGTGAGAGAGTGACCATGGGAGTGAGGGAGAGACCATGGGAGTGAGGGAGTGACCATGGGAGTGATTGAGAGACCATGGGAGAGAGGGAGAGACCATGGGAGTGAGGGAGTGACCATGGGAGTGAGGGAGTGACCATGGGAGTGAGGGAGTGACCATGGGAGTGAGGGAGAGACCATGGGAGAGAGGGAGAGACCATGGGAGTGACTATGGGAGTGAGGGAGTGACCATGGGAGTGAGGGAGTGACCATGGGAGTGAGGGAGTGACCATGGGAGTGAGGGAGAGACCATGGGAGAGAGGGAGAGACCATGGGAGAGAGGGAGTGACCATGGGAGTGAGGGAGTGACCATGGGAGTGAGGGAGTGATCATGGGAGTGAGGGAGTGATCATGGGAGTGAGGGAGTGATCATGGGAGTGAGGGAGTGACCATGGGAGAGAGGGAGAGACCATGGGAGTGAGGGAGTGACCATGGGAGTGAGGGAGTGATCATGGGAGTGAGGGAGTGACCATGGGAGTGAGGGAGTGACCATGGGAGTGAGGGAGTGATCATGGGAGTGAGGGAGTGACCATGGGAGAGAGGGAGTGACCATGGGAGTGAGTGAGTGACCATGGGAGTGAGGGAGTGACCATGGGAGTGAGGGAGTGACCATGGGAGTGAGGGAGTGACCATGGGAGTGAGGGAGTGACCATGGGAGTGAGGGAGTGACCATGGGAGTGAGGGAGAGACCATGGGAGTGAGGGAGTGACCATGGGAGTGAGGGAGTGACCATGGGAGAGAGGGAGTGACCATGGGAGAGACCATGGGAGTGAGGGAGTGACCATGGGAGAGAGGGAGTGACCATGGGAGAGACCATGGGAGTGAGGGAGTGACCATGGGAGTGAGGGAGTGACCATGGGAGTGAGGGAGAGACCATGGGAGTGAGGGAGAGACCATGGGAGTGAGGGAGTGACCATGGGAGTGAGGGAGTGACCATGGGAGTGAGGGGGTGACCATGGAAGTGAGGGAGTGACCATGGGAGTGAGGGAGTGACCATGGGGGTGAGGGAGTGACCATGGGAGTGAGGGAGTGACTATGGGAGTGAGGGAGTGACCATGGGAGTGAGGGAGTGACCATGGGAGTGAGGGGGTGACCATGGAAGTGAGGGAGTGACCATGGGAGTGAGGGAGTGACCATGGGGGTGAGGGAGTGACCATGGGAGTGAGGGAGTGACCATGGGAGTGAGGGAGTGACCATGGGAGTGAGGGGGTGACCATGGAAGTGAGGGAGTGACCATGGGAGTGAGGGAGTGACCATGGGGGTGAGGGAGTGACCATGGGAGTGAGGGAGTGACTATGGGAGTGAGGGAGTGACCATGGGAGTGAGGAAGTGACCATGGGAGTGAGGGAGAGACCATGGGAGAGAGGGAGAGACCATGGGAGAGAGGGAGTGACCATGGGAGTGAGGGAGTGACCATGGGAGAGAGGGAGTGACCATGGGAGTGAGAGAGTGACCAGGGAGTGAGGGAGTGACCATGGGAGTGAGGGAGAGACCATGGGAGTGAGGGAGTGACCATGGGAGTGAGGGAGTGATCATGGGAGTGAGGGAGTGACCATGGGAGAGAGGGAGTGACCATGGGAGTGAGGGAGTGACCATGGGAGTGAGGGAGTGATCATGGGAATGAGGGAGTGACCATGGGAGTGAGGGAGTGACCATGGGAGTGAGGGAGTGACCATGGGAGTGAGGGAGTGACCATGGGAGTGAGGGAGAGACCATGGGAGTGAGGGAGAGACCATGGGAGTGAGGGAGAGACCATGGGAGTGAGGGAGTGACCATGGGAGTGAGGGAGTGATCATGGGAGTGAGGGAGTGACCATGGGAGTGAGGGAGTGACCATGGGAGTGAGGGAGTGACCATGGGAGTGAGGGAGAGACCATGGGAGTGAGGGAGTGACCATGGGAGTGAGGGAGAGACCATGGGAGAGAGGGAGAGACCATGGGAGTGAGGGAGTGACCATGGGAGTGAGGGAGTGATCATGGGAGTGAGGGAGTGACCATGGGAGTGAGGGAGAGACCATGGGAGTGAGGGAGAGACAATGGGAGTGAGGGAGAGACCATGGGAGAGAGGGAGAGACCATGGGAGTGAGGGAGTGACCATGGGAGTGAGGGAGGGAACATGGGAGTGAGGGAGTGACCATGGGAGTGAGGGAGTGATCATGGGAGTGAGGGAGTGACCATGGGAGTGAGGGAGTGACCATGGGAGTGAGGGAGTGATCATGGGAGTGAGGGAGTGACCATGGGAGTGAGGGAGTGACCATGGGAGTGAGGGAGTGACCATGGGAGTGAGGGAGTGACCATGGGAGTGAGGGAGAGACCATGGGAGTGAGGGAGTGACCATGGGAGTGAGGGAGTGACCATGGGAGTGAGGGAGAGACCATGGGAGAGAGGGAGAGACCATGGGAGTGAGGGAGTGACCATGGGAGTGAGGGAGTGATCATGGGAGTGAGGGAGTGACCATGGGAGTGAGGGAGAGACCATGGGAGAGAGGGAGTGACCATGGGAGAGAGGGAGTGACCATGGGAGAGAGGGAGTGACCATGGGAGTGAGGGAGTGACCATGGGAGTGAGGGAGAGACCATAGGAGAGAGGGAGAGACCATGGGAGTGAGGGAGAGACCATGGGAGAGAGGGAGAGACCATGGGAGTGAGGGAGTGACCATGGGAGTGAGGGAGTGATCATGGGAGTGAGGGAGTGACCATGGGAGTGAGGGAGAGACCATGGGAGTGAGGGAGTGACCATGGGAGTGATTGAGAGACCATGGGAGAGAGGGAGAGACCATGGGAGTGAGGGAGAGACCATGGGAGTGAGGGAGTGACCATGGGAGTGAGGGAGTGACCATGGGAGTGAGGGAGAGACCATGGGAGAGAGGGAGAGACCATGGGAGTGACTATGGGAGTGAGGGAGTGACCATGGGAGTGAGGGAGTGACCATGGGAGTGAGGGAGTGACCATGGGAGTGAGGGAGAGACCATGGGAGAGAGGGAGAGACCATGGGAGAGAGGGAGTGACCATGGGAGTGAGGGAGTGACCATGGGAGTGAGGGAGTGATCATGGGAGTGAGGGAGTGATCATGGGAGTGAGGGAGTGATCATGGGAGTGAGGGAGTGACCATGGGAGAGAGGGAGAGACCATGGGAGTGAGGGAGTGACCATGGGAGTGAGGGAGTGATCATGGGAGTGAGGGAGTGACCATGGGAGTGACCATGGGAGAGAGGGAGTGACCATGGGAGAGAGGGAGTGACCAGGGGAGTGAGGGAGTGACTATGGGAGAGAGGGAGTGACCATGGGAGAGAGGGAGTGACCATGGGAGTGAGGGAGTGACCATGGGAGTGAGGGAGAGACCATGGGAGAGAGGGAGAGACCATGGGAGAGAGGGAGAGACCATGGGAGTGACTATGGGAGTGAGGGAGTGACCATGGGAGTGAGGGAGTGACCATGGGAGTGAGGGAGTGACCATGGGAGTGAGGGAGAGACCATGGGAGAGAGGGAGAGACCATGGGAGAGAGGGAGTGATCATGGGAGAGAGGGAGTGACCATGGGAGTGAGGGAGTGATCATGGGAGTGAGGGAGTGACCATGGGAGTGAGGGAGTGACCATGGGTGTGAGGGAGTGATCATGGGAGAGAGGGAGTGACCATGGGAGTGAGGGAGTGATCATGGGAGAGAGGGAGTGACCATGGGAGTGAGGGAGTGATCATGGGAGAGAGGGAGTGACCATGGGAGTGAGGGAGTGATCATGGGAGTGAGGGAGTGACCATGGGAGTGAGGGAGAGACCATGGGAGTGAGGGAGTGACCATGGGTGTGAGGGAGTGATCATGGGAGAGAGGGAGTGACCATGGGAGTGAGGGAGTGATCATGGGAGTGAGGGAGTGATCATGGGAGTGAGGGAGTGACCATGGGAGTGAGGGAGAGACCATGGGAGTGAGGGAGTGACCATGGGAGTGAGGGAGAGACCATGGGAGAGAGGGAGAGACCATGGGAGTGAGGGAGTGACCATGGGAGTGAGGGAGTGATCATGGGAGTGAGGGAGTGACCATGGGAGTGAGGGAGTGACCATGGGAGAGAGGGAGAGACCATGGGAGAGAGGGAGTGACCATGGGAGTGAGGGAGAGACCATGGGAGTGAGGGAGTGATCATGGGAGTGAGGGAGTGATCATGGGAGTGAGGGAGTGACCATGGGAGTGAGGGAGAGACCATGGGAGAGAGGGAGAGACCATGGGAGTGAGGGAGTGACCATGGGAGTGAGGGAGTGACCATGGGAGTGACCATGGGAGTGAGGGAGAGACCATGGGAGAGAGGGAGTGACCATGGGAGTGAGGGAGTGACCATGGGAGAGAGGGAGAGACCATGGGAGAGAGGGAGTGACCATGGGAGTGAGGGAGTGATCATGGGAGTGAGGGAGTGATCATGGGAGTGAGGGAGTGACCATGGGAGTGAGGGAGTGACCATGGGAGAGAGGGAGAGACCATGGGAGTGAGGGAGTGACCATGGGAGTGAGGGAGTGACCATGGGAGTGACCATGGGAGAGAGGGAGTGACCATGGGAGAGAGGGAGTGACCAGGGGAGTGAGGGAGTGACTATGGGAGTGAGGGAGTGATCATGGGAGTGAGGGAGTGACCATGGGAGTGAGGGAGTGATCCCCCGGTGATTGAGCGGTCCCTGAGGCTGTGAGCGCCCCCGGTGGTCTGGCAGTATGTCTGCGGAAACTGGCCATTACCTGGAGCCCGGCCATTGGCTGGAGAGGCTGTTGACCAATGGGGGATGTAATGTCCGACTTCACATTGTACATCTTCCAGCCAATCGACTCACTGTCCAAACGGAGGTGACCATTAACCTTCTGCAAGGGGTCACTCGACCCTATGAATAAAGAGTGGACAATAACTGGTCACTCTGTCCCCGGTCAGTCTGGACAGTAACTGGTCACTCTGTCCCCGGTCAGTCTGGACAGTAACTGGTCACTCTGTCCCCGGTCAGTCTGGACAGTAACTGGTCACTCTGTCCCCGGTCAGTCCGGGCAGGAACTGGTCACTCTGTCCCCGGTCAGTCTGGACAGTAACTGGTCACTCTGTCCCCGGTCAGTCTGGACAATAACTGGTCACTCTGTCCCCGGTCAGTCTGGACAATAACTGGTCACTCTGTCCCCGGTCAGTCTGGACAGTAACTGGTCACTCTGTCCCCGGTCAGTCTGGACAGTAACTGGTCACTCTGTCCCCGGTCAGTCTGGACAGTAACTGGTCACTCTGTCCCCGGTCAGTCCGGACAGTAACTGGTCACTCTGTCCCCGGTCAGTCTGGACAGTAACTGGTCACTCTGTCCCCGGTCAGTCTGGACAGGAACTGGTCACTCTGTCCCCGGTCAGTCCGGACAGTAACTGGTCACTCTGTCCCCGGTCAGCCTGGACAGTAACTGGTCACTCTGTCCCCGGTCAGTCTGGACAGTAACTGGTCACTCTGTCCCCGGTCAGCCTGGACAGGAACTGGTCACTCTGTCCCCGGTCAGTCTGGACAGTAACTGGTCACTCTGTCCCCGGTCAGTCTGGGCAGTAACTGGTCACTCTGTCCCCGGTCAGTCTGGACAGTAACTGGTCACTCTGTCCCCGGTCAGTCTGGACAGTAACTGGTCACTCTGTCCCCGGTCAGTCTGGACAGTAACTGGTCACTCTGTCCCCGGTCAGTCTGGACAGTAACTGGACACTCTGTCCCCGGTCAGTCTGGACAGTAACTGGTCACTCTGTCCCCGGTCAGTCTGGACAGTAACTGGTCACTCTGTCCCCGGTCAGCCCGGACAGTAACTGGTCACTCTGTCCCCGGTCAGTCTGGGCAGGAACTGGTCACTCTGTCCCCGGTCAGTCTGGACAGTATCTGGTCACTCTGTCCCCGGTCAGTCTGGACAGTAACTGGTCACTCTGTCCCCGGTCAGCCTGGACAGGAACTGGTCACTCTGTCCCCGGTCAGTCTGGACAGTAACTGGTCACTCTGTCCCCGGTCAGTCTGGACAGTAACTGGACACTCTGTCCCCGGTCAGTCTGGACAGTAACTGGTCACTCTGTCCCCGGTCAGTCTGGACAGGAACTGGTCACTCTGTCCCCGGTCAGTCCGGACAGTAACTGGTCACTCTGTCCCCGGTCAGTCTGGACAGTAACTGGTCACTCTGTCCCCGGACAGTCTGGACAGTAACTGGTCACTCTGTCCCCGGTCAGTCTGGACAGTAACTGGTCACTCTGACCCCGGTCTGTCTGGATAGTAACTGGTCACTCTGTCCCCGGTCAGTCTGGACAGTAACTGGTCACTCTGTCCCCGGTCAGTCTGGACAGTAACTGGTCACTCTGTCCCCGGTCAGTCTGGACAGGAACTGGTCACTCTGTCCCCGGTCAGCCTGGACAGGAACTGGTCACTCTGTCCCCGGTCAGTCTGGACAGTAACTGGTCACTCTGTCCCCGGTCAGTCTGGACAGTAACCGGACACTCTGTCCCCGGTCAGTCTGGACAGTAACTGGTCACTCTGTCCCCGGTCAGTCTGGACAGTAACTGGTCACTCTGTCCCCGGTCAGTCTGGACAGTAACTGGTCACTCTGACCCCGGTCTGTCTGGATAGTAACTGGTCACTCTGTCCCCGGTCAGTCTGGACAGTAACTGGTCACTCTGTCCCCGGTCAGTCCGGACAGTAACTGGTCACACTGTCCCCGGTCAGTCTGGACAGTAACTGGTCACTCTGTCCCCGGTCAGTCTGGACAGTAACTGGTCACTCTGTCCCCGGTCAGTCTGGACAGTAACTGGTCACTCTGTCCCCGGCCAGTCCGGGCAGGGACCGGTCACCCTGTCCCCGGTCAGTCTGGACAGTAACTGGTCACTCTATCCCCGTTCAGCCTGGACAGTAACTGGTCACTCTGTCCCCGGTCAGTCCGGACAGTAACTGGTCACTCTGTCCCCGGTCAGTCTGGACAGGAACTGGTCACTCTGTCCCCGGTCAGTCTGGACAGTAACTGGTCACTCTGTCCCCGGTCAGCCTGGACAGTAACTGGTCACTCTGTCCCCGGTCAGTCTGGACAGTAACTGGTCACTCTGTCCCCGGTCAGTCTGGACAGTAACTGGTCACTCTGTCCCCGGTCAGCCTGGACAGTAACTGGTCACTCTGTCCCCGGTCAGTCTGGACAGTAACTGGTCACTCTGTCCCCGGTCAGTCTGGACAGTAACTGGTCACTCTGTCCCCGTCAGTCCGGACAGTAACTGGTCACTCTGTCCCCGGTCAGTCTGGACAGTAACTGGTCACTCTGTCCCCGGTCAGTCCGGACAGTAACTGGTCACTCTGTCCCCGGTCAGTCTTGACAGTAACTGGTCACTCTGTCCCCGGTCAGTCTGGACAGTAACTGGTCACTCTGTCCCCGGTCAGTCTGGACAGTAACTGGTCACTCTGTCCCCGGTCAGTCTGGACAGTAACTGGTCACTCTGTCCCCGGTCAGTCTGGACAGTAACTGGTCACTCTGTCCCCGGTCAGTCCCGACAGTAACTGGTCACTCTGTCCCCGGTCAGTCTGGACAGTAACTGGTCACTCTGTCCCCGGTCAGTCTGGGCAGTAACTGGTCACTCTGTCCCCGGTCAGTCTGGACAGTAACTGGTCACTCTGTCCCCGGTCAGTCTGGACAGGAAGTGGTCACTCTGTCCCCGGTCAGTCTGGACAGTAACTGGTCACTCTGTCCCCGGTCAGTCTGGACAGTAACTGGTCACTCATCCCCGGTCAGTCTGGACAGTAACTGGTCACTCTGTCCCCGGTCAGTCTGGACAGTAACCGGTCACTCTGTCCCCGGTCAGTCTGGACAGTAACTGGTCACTCTGTCCCCGGTCAGCCTGGGCAGGAACTGGTCACTCTGTCCCTGGTCAGTCTGGACAGTAACTGGTCACTCTGTCCCCGGTCAGCCTGGGCAGTAACTGGTCACTCTGTCCCCGGTCAGTCTGGACAGTAACTGGTCACTCTGTCCCCGGTCAGTCCGGACAGTAACTGGTCACTCTGTCCCCGGTCAGTCTGGACAGTAACTGGTCACTCTGTCCCCGGTCAGTCTGGACAGTAACTGGTCACTCTGTCCCCGGTCAGTCTGGACAGGAA
Source organism: Scyliorhinus torazame (assembly GCF_047496885.1). NCBI lineage: Eukaryota > Metazoa > Chordata > Chondrichthyes > Carcharhiniformes > Scyliorhinidae > Scyliorhinus > Scyliorhinus torazame. Next base: position 3,172,869 of record NC_092711.1, on the reverse strand, counting down.
CTGGTCACTCTGTCCCCGGTCAGTCTGGACAGTAACTGGTCACTCTGTCCCCGGTCAGTCTGGACAGGAACTGGTCACTCTGTCCCCGGTCAGTCTGGACAGTAACTGGTCACTCTGTCCCCGGTCAGTCTGGACAGGAACTGGTCACTCTGTCCCCGGTCAGTCTGGACAGTAACTGGTCACTCTGTCCCCGGTCAGTCTGGACAGTAACTGGTCACTCTGTCCCCGGTCAGTCTGGACAGTAACTGGTCACTCTGTCCCCGGTCAGTCTGGACAGTAACTGGTCACTCTGTCCCCGGTCAGTCTGGACAGTAACTGGTCACTCTGTCCCCGGTCAGTCTGGACAGTAACTGGTCACTCTGTCCCCGGTCAGTCTGGACAGGAACTGGTCACTCTGTCCCCGGTCAGTCCGGACAGTAACTGGTCACTCTGTCTCCGGTCAGTCTGGACAGTAACCGGTCACTCTGTCCCCGGTCAGTCTGGACAGTAACCGGTCACTCTGTCCCCGGTCAGTCTGGACAGTAACTGGTCACTCTGTCCCCGGTCAGTCTGGACAGGAACTGGTCACTATGTCCCCGGTCAGTCTGGACAGGAACTGGTCACTCTGTCCCCGGTCAGCCCGGACAGTAACTGGTCACTCTGTCCCCGGTCAGTCTGGACAGTAACTGTTCACTCTGTCCCCGGTCAGTCTGGGCAGTAACTGGTCACTCTGTCCCCGGTCAGTCTGGACAGTAACTGGTCACTCTGTCCCCGGTCAGCCTGGACAGTAACTGGTCACTCTGTCCCCGGTCAGTCTGGACAGTAACTGGTCACTCTGTCCCCGGTCAGTCTGGACAGGAACTGGTCACTCTGTCCCCGGTCAGTCTGGACAGGAACTGGTCACTCTGTCCCCGGTCAGTCTGGACAGTAACTGGTCACTCTGTCCCCGGTCAGTCTGGACAGTAACTGGTCACTCTGTCCACGGTCAGTCTGGACAGTAACTGGTCACTCTGTCCCCGGTCAGTCTGGACAGTAACTGGTCACTCTGTCCCCGGTCAGTCTGGGCAGTAACTGGACACTCTGTCCCCGATCAGTCTGGACAGTAACTGGACACTCTGTCCCCGGTCAGTCTGGACAGTAACCGGTCACTCTGTCCCCGGTCAGTCTGGACAGTAACTGGTCACTCTGTCCCCGGTCAGTCTGGACAGTAACTGGACACTCTGTCCCCGGTCAGTCTGGACAGTAACCGGTCACTCTGTCCCCGGTCAGTCTGGACAATAACTGGTCACTCTGTCCCCGGTCAGTCTGGACAGTAACTGGTCACTCTGTCCCCGGTCAGTCTGGACAGGAACTGGTCACTCTGTCCCCGGTCAGTCTGGGCAGGAACTGGTCACTCTGTCCCCGGTCAGTCTGGACAGTAACTGGTCACTCTGTCCCCGGTCAGTCTGGACAGTAACTGGTCATCCTGTCCCCGGTCAGTCTGGACAGTAACTGGTCACTCTGTCCCCGGTCAGTCTGGACAGTAACTGGTCACTCTGTCCCCGGTCAGTCTGGACAGTAACCGGTCACTCTGTCCCCGGTCAGTCTGGACAGTAACTGGTCACTCTGTCCCCGGTCAGTCTGGACAGTAACTGGACACTCTGTCCCCGGTCAGTCTGGACAGTAACCGGTCACTCTGTCCCCGGTCAGTCTGGACAGGAACTGGTCACTCTGTCCCCGGTCAGTCTGGACAGTAACTGGTCACTGTCCCCGGTCAGTCTGGACAGTAACCGGTCACTCTGTCCCCGGTCAGTCTGGACAGGAACTGGTCACTCTGTCCCCGGTCAGCCTGGACAGGAACTGGTCACTCTGTCCCCGGTCAGTCTGGACAGGAACTGGTCACTCTGTCCCCGGTCAGTCTGGACAGTAACTGGTCACTCTGTCCCCGGTCAGTCTGGACAGTAACTGGTCACTCTGTCCCCGGTCAGTCTGGACAGTAACTGGTCACTCTGTCCCCGGTCAGTCTGGACAGTAACCGGTCACTCTGTCCCCGGTCAGTCTGGACAGTAACTGGTCACTCTGTCCCCGGTCAGTCTGGACAGTAACCGGTCACTCTGTCCCCGGTCAGTCTGGACAGTAACTGGTCACTCTGTCCCCGGTCAGTCTGGACAGTAACTGGTCACTCTGTCCCCGGTCAGTCTGGACAGTTACTGGTCACTCTGTCCCCGGTCAGTCTGGACAGGAACTGGTCACTCTGTCCCCGGTCAGCCTGGACAGGAACTGGTCACTCTGTCCCCGGTCAGTCTGGACAGTAACTGGTCACTCTGTCCCCGGTCAGTCTGGACAGTAACTGGTCACTCTGTCCCCGGTCAGTCTGGACAGTAACTGGTCACTCTGTCCCCGGTCAGTCCGGACAGTAACTGGTCACTCTGTCCCCGGTCAGTCCGGACAGTAACTGGTCACTCTGTCCCCGGTCAGTCCGGGCAGTAACTGGTCACTCTGTCCCCGGTCAGTCCGGGCAGTAACTGGTCACTCTGTCCCTGGTCAGTCTGGACAGGAACTGGTCACTCTGTCCCCGGTCAGTCTGGGCAGTAACTGGTCACTCTGTCCCCGGTGAGTCTGGACAGTAACTGGTCACTCTGTCCCCGGTCAGTCTGGACAGGAACTGGTCACTCTGTCCCCGGTCAGTCTGGACAGTAACTGGTCACACTGTCCCCGGTCAGTCTGGACAGTAACTGGTCACTCTGTCCCCGGTCAGTCCGGACAGTAACTGGTCACTCTGTCCCCGGTCAGTCTGGACAGTAACTGGTCACTCTGTCCCCGGTCAGCCTGGACAGTAACTGGTCACTCTGTCCCCGGTCAGTCTGGACAGTAACTGGTCACTCTGTCCCCGGTCAGTCTGGACAGTTACTGGTCACTCTGTCCCCGGTCAGTCCGGACAGTAACTGGTCACTCTGTCCCCGGTCAGCCTGGACAGTAACTGGTCACTCTGTCCCCGGTCAGTCTGGACAGTAACTGGTCACTCTGTCCCCGGTCAGCCTGGACAGGAACTGGTCACTCTGTCCCCGGTCAGTCTGGACAGTAACTGGTCACTCTGTCCCCGGTCAGTCTGGGCAATAACTGGTCACTCTGTCCCCGGTCAGTCTGGACAGTAACTGGTCACTCTGTCCCCGGTCAGTCTGGGCAGTAACTGGTCACTCTGTCCCCGGTCAGTCTGGACAGTAACTGGTCACTCTGTCCCCGGTCAGTCTGGGCAGGAACTGGTCACTCTGTCCCCGGTCAGTCTGGGCAGGAACTGGTCACACTGTCCCCGGTCAGTCCGGACAGTAACTGGTCACTCTGTCCCCGGTCAGTCCGGACAGTAACTGGTCACTCTGTCCCCGGTCAGTCTGGACAGTAACTGGTCACTCTGTCCCCGGTCAGTCTGGACAGTAACTGGTCACTCTGTCCCCGGTCAGTCTGGACAGTAACTGGTCACTCTGTCCCCGGTCAGTCTGGACAGTAACTGGTCACTCTGTCCCCGGTCAGTCTGGACAGTTACTGGTCACTCTGTCCCCGGTCAGTCCGGACAGTAACTGGTCACTCTGTCCCCGGTCAGCCTGGACAGTAACTGGTCACTCTGTCCCCGGTCAGTCTGGACAGGAACTGGTCACTCTGTCCCCGGTCAGCCTGGACAGGAACTGGTCACTCTGTCCCCGGTCAGTCTGGACAGTAACTGGTCACTCTGTCCCCGGTCAGTCTGGGCAGTAACTGGTCACTCTGTCCCCGGTCAGTCTGGACAGTAACTGGTCACTCTGTCCCCGGTCAGTCTGGGCAGTAACTGGTCACTCTGTCCCCGGTCAGTCTGGACAGTAACTGGTCACTCTGTCCCCGGTCAGTCTGGACAGTAACTGGTCACTCTGTCCCCGGTCAGTCTGGACAGTAACTGGTCACTCTGTCCCCGGTCAGTCTGGACAGTAACTGGACACTCTGTCCCCGGTCAGTCTGGACAGTAACTGGTCACTCTGTCCCCGGTCAGTCTGGACAGTAACTGGTCACTCTGTCCCCGGTCAGCCCGGACAGTAACTGGTCACTCTGTCCCCGGTCAGTCTGGGCAGGAACTGGTCACTCTGTCCCCGGTCAGTCTGGACAGTATCTGGTCACTCTGTCCCCGGTCAGTCTGGACAGTAACTGGTCACTCTGTCCCCGGTCAGCCTGGACAGGAACTGGTCACTCTGTCCCCGGTCAGTCTGGACAGTAACTGGTCACTCTGTCCCCGGTCAGTCTGGACAGTAACTGGACACTCTGTCCCCGGTCAGTCTGGACAGTAACTGGTCACTCTGTCCCCGGTCAGTCTGGACAGGAACTGGTCACTCTGTCCCCGGTCAGTCCGGACAGTAACTGGTCACTCTGTCCCCGGTCAGTCTGGACAGTAACTGGTCACTCTGTCCCCGGACAGTCTGGACAGTAACTGGTCACTCTGTCCCCGGTCAGTCTGGACAGTAACTGGTCACTCTGTCCCCGGTCAGTCTGGACAGTAACCGGACACTCTGTCCCCGGTCAGTCTGGACAGTAACTGGTCACTCTGTCCCCGGTCAGTCTGGACAGTAACTGGTCACTCTGTCCCCGGTCAGTCTGGACAGTAACTGGTCACTCTGACCCCGGTCTGTCTGGATAGTAACTGGTCACTCTGTCCCCGGTCAGTCTGGACAGTAA